>NC_072733.1:1495348-1735348 GCF_026930045.1 Uloborus diversus
AGCATTCTAGATAAGGAAAGGCAATATAATTGTTAGTCAAGAAGAGTGACCATTCCAAGAGGTCGAGTTTTACAACCCATGTTGTAAATCCTGCTGCCTGCTCCCCTTATTTAGAAAAACACCGATTCGGGCATAATCGCACAAATGACGATTGGTATATTTTGAGGACTGATATAATACTGACACAAAAATGACGACTGGTTATCATTTGTTTGGGAAGAGGGGGGTATCACCTCTCTCTACCCCCTTTCGACACTTCCTAGCTGTATGGCTATTTAAAGCAAATATCTTCATGTGTATATCAATAGTGCTTTTTTAAAACAAGATGCAAACTCCTTACTCAGACGAAGGCGACTTGTAAGTGGTCAAAGAACTCCTTGGAACGGGAAAAGTTTTCTGGCAAGTAGGCCCGGATGTATAAATTTTGGGGCCCCCTGCAAAAACTCTGTATAGGGCCACTCCCCAGAGGCCAGCAGTGTGTACATTCGTACCGTTAATAAGAACTTAGTGTTATTTTTTTTATTTCTTTTTTTTTTTTCAATTTCTTGGGACGTTGGGCCCTTTCAGGTCGTGTCCCCCACCCCCCCTGCACTGCGTAGTATGCGGATCCGAGCCTGCTGGCAATACTAACTGCATTTTATCAGAATAATTTTGTCGTTTGAACACAATTTTATGCAGAAATTGTGGGAAGAAAAAGGAAAATCCAAACTCCTTGGAAAATCCAAACAAAGGCACCTGAAGCCAGGGCCCCCTAAGACTCAGGGTGCCCTATTTGAAGCAATCAGCCCGCGCCTAAACTTCATGATTAAATATCAATTTTCATGAGTTTTGAACATTTTCCACACAAAATTATGGCTTTCCACGACAAATTCTCAAAACAAAAAATGTTGGTTTTGAGGATAGGCCAGTTCGCAGCTCCGAGGCCCCCTGCTTTTCTGGAGGCCCCAGCTAGCGCCTCATGCGCCTATGCGGTGATCCGCCACTGTTTTTCGGCCCCCAAAAGTTCTCCCGAGGTCTTTCGTGTTGGATAACTTGGTTTTTTTCATATTGGCACTAGTGTACACAAATTTAAAAAATAAAATCTTTGACCCCATTTTTTGTAAAGCAAGCCCGTTTTTTTCTACCTATTGATTGGACTAATTATGACTGGTGGTTTTCTAGCATAGGTATCTCGCGGCCTATCCAAAAAAAAAAAAAAGGAATAGCGATTGGGATACGCTAATAAACATAAAGATTTTATGGCCGCTATCCATCAACACAATTATCATAAAGATTATTTACCGCGTATAACGTTATGTACCTTTATCAATCTTAAATAATTGGAATTTATAAGCAGGTTTATGTGAAGTTTTGCATCTTAAGATCAACTATATGGTGTTTTTTCCTGAAAAAACGTAATTTTACACCCTTCCCCCTTCCTTTTTTTCTTCTTTTTTTACCTGCTTGAGTTAAGCATCGGAAAATTTTTTTGATAAAATCAATCCGTAGACGATTTGTAAATACGACAACTAAAATTTCGCTCCCTAAATAAATATAAAAACAACAGTTGTCGTGATAATCTGGAAAATCAGATCAACATCAACTCAAGTGAAGATAAAAGCAATTCGCGATTGTTCATTAACAGGATAATGCTGCTATTATAAATAAAGATGACAGCTCTGATAAAATGGTAAACGCACCCTAGGCCCGACTTACTAAAAGTGAGGCCCAAGACTCACAATAATTTAGAGAAACTCTCTATTCTATCACTTAAAGTTTAACCAAAATATTGTTTAACCTTACCGCAGTGTCGGTACTAGCCCTAGCATATAGGGCCGTGGAGCCCTGTGCAGTCGCACTGTTTGCCCACTGCTTTTTATGTTCATTTTATAAGTTAAAACTTTTACAGCTCAATTAAGCTGATTGGATATTGACCCCGCCCCCTCCCACTCAAATAAAAAAAAAATTGATTACTTGCCAAATACAATTCTTTTTTTCAGTCTTCTTAGCTAAATTAGTCAGTTTATTTTAAGAAGAAAAAAAGCTAATTACCAGATTTAAGGATTTCTTTTACAGAATTACTAAATAAGAGAAATACTAACAGAGTATCAAAACAGTTTTTTCCGTTTAATATATCATTGATTTTTTTATTATTTTCTTAAAAATACATGATTCTTAAATGCTACGCATAAGTATTTCAAGAATTTGGAACCCTGTATAAGAAGATGAGCAGGCCTGCTTGGCCTGTGCGGTAATTAGGCCCTGAACGCACAAACTATTGAAGTTCAGAGCTTTGATTCAGCTTCACAGGCATAAAATAGCTTAATTAGATATTCGATCTCAAAACACAGTTTTGATCAAAACAGCACTAATACCTAATTTCAAAAAAAGTTCCAAAATCGTTTGGAATAGACACGTTTATGATTTTTTTTTAAATTTTTTTCAATTAAAATGAGTTTTTGAGCAAAAGATAACGAATAATGAAACAACTCAAAGGAAGTTAATTTCTCCTGAAAGTAAAAATGCTGTCTCGAATAAACCAGGCAGCATAAGCAGGCTTAGACAAATCTCGATTAATGTTTATTCCTCCATTTTCTGTTATTATACTTTCCCTACTTTCTAACTCAGAGGTCCCCAAACTTAAGACTTCCACGGAACCCCTCACGATAAATTACGAACTTCGCGGACTCCCCCCCCCCCCCGGATCATTAAAATAAAAGATGATTTGACACAGTTAAATCTATTTTTTTTTTCAAATATATTTTCACGCTTTTTTGCCGTAATATTTATTTATTCATTGTTATGTATGTTTTTCAGCGCTCTTGTCTGGTTTTCATTTCTTACATTATCATTTTGAGTAATGGAAGTAAAATTCTATTTGAAATTTAAGTGGGAACAAAAATGTTATCACAAAATTTCTACAACAAGTTTACTAAATAAAATGAACTTTTGAAGTTAGTGAACAAAACACTGCTAGCCTAATTTTAGAGTGTTATTTTTTCATGTGAGTTGTATTTTATGGCGTATTAAGATTTGAACTATTAACTATGGTTCTGGTAAACCTATCCTGGCAGCGTCGTAATGCTGTGTAATGGATGAGTCTTGAAAATTTCGGAGCAAAATTTTAATTTAAAGTATAATATCCAAGATGTAAAACTGTGTGTGTGTTTACATCCGAAAGTTCTGACGGGGGGGGGGGGGGCGTTGCGTCCTGCATGCATATTTAAGCAAGAACTTTTTATTCCTCATAAATGCGATTTCTTTTTGAATTAAAATATCGTTACTCGTTTTTCAATCTCAATTACACTCTAAGACAAAAAAAAAAAAAAAAAAGTTGCACCAGGAAGGTGTGGACCGATGTGAATGAAATTTGGAGGGATGGTTCTTCTGCCTAAGATATGCAAATGATTAAATTTCCAGGTTAGGGTTGCGCATGCAACGCGCGCAGGGTGGCCCTAAGCACAGCGCAAGACCAGCTATATAAGGGCGTCCAGTAGAGCAGCAATTTTAATTTAACTCAATCTGATTTGTTAGTTACGTCGTTTAACATTGGATTATGGCCTCGAAATAAAGTTCGCAAGCAATTTACGCAACCAGGAGTGTTCGAAAGGGGTCGCATAATTGGCCTCCGAGAAGCTGGATGGTCATTTCGACGGATAGCACAGCACGTTGGTTACACTGATGTTACTGTTGCACGCATTTGGCGGCAGTGGACTCAACAAGGCACATATCAGCGTCAACCAGGCTCGGGGAGGCCGAGACAAACCATACCGAGGGAGGACCGGAGACTCGTAAGGCAAGCTCGTAACGATCCAACCAGCACAGTTGCAGACATCCAACGGGCTGTGGGACCTTCCATCAATCAGCCAATAAGTGGTCGCACCATTTGCCGATGGCTGCACGACGTGGGACTGCGCTCACGTAGACCGTTACGACGACTGCCATTAACAGCATTGCATCGTCGGAAAAGATTGGAATGGTGCCGTACAAGACGGACATGGAGCGTCGAATGGTATCGCGTAGTCTTCACTGACGAGTCCCGCTTCTGTCTTGGTGGAGACGACAATAGAATCCGCGTGTGGAGGCAACGTGGTCAGCGCCAAGATTTACGGTTTATTGTACAGCGTCATACGTCCACGAGACCTGGTGTCATGGTGTGGGGCGCAATTGCATATGATGCAAAATCACCTCTAGTGTTCATTAACGGTGCTTTGACCGGCCAACGTTACGTTCAAGAGATCCTGCAGCCAGTTGCTTCGCCATTCCTGAGCACCCGTGTTCGGCCGCTATTCCAACAAGACAACGCTCGACCCCATATTGCTGCCGTCTCTAGAGCTTGTCTTCAAGGCCTAGACAGCATGGAGTGGCCGGCATATTCACCAGACCTGTCCCCAATCGAGAATGTGTAGGATGCCATGGGACGAGATGTCAACACTCCACCCGTACCTCGAAATCTGCCGGAACTCCGTAACAAAGTTAAAGCAGCATGGGATAGACTACCACAGGACTTCATTAAGAACCTGTACGATTCGTTACCAAGACGATTAGCATGTTGTATTCGGAATAATGGCGGCCATACCCCATACTGAATGTTACCCATTTTGTGTATGTTGTTCAATAAATTTTGCTTATATCGTTCTCATTTTCTAATCATTTACTCTTCCATATACACTTAACATACCTTCCAAATGTCATTGTATTCTAAGACTTCCTTCATGGTGCAACTTTTTTTTTGTCTTAGAGTGTATATTTAACGTTTTAGCTAGATAGCACCGCGGACCCCCGAGGGTCCTCAGACCACAGTTTGGGAGACTCTGGTTTAACTCATGTTTAAACCATTTCACAAAAATTCATCAGCGCTGTCAAAGAATGGAATGTTTTAACTTCAAAGGATAAAAGAGAAGAAGTTTTATGAAACTACTACGGAGCGCCGCCTCTTGCTCGTTTCGCTCGCCAAACCTCATTTTACCGAATCTTGTTCCCATTTTATAGAATGATAAAATACGACCATGCGCGCATATCTTACAATAACATCTAACAAGAAAGAAAATTAGGCCTCACTAAAAAAAAAAAATTAAAGAAAAAATATCAATGAGACGATTTGTCTCCAAATTCGCGGAATCGTCAGCAAAAATAGTCGAATAAGGAAATTTTTTTTTGGAGTTTTTTTTTTTTTTTTTTTGCGTTTTTTTTAAAACCAGGAAATGTTGCTCCTATTACTTTGAAGGGGAGGGGAGCAATTTCAACTCTGCTTAGGAGCCGCGTAGAGCAAAATTCGGTTCTGCGCATATCTTCTATAGTTGGGGCAAAGCTGTAGTGTGAAGGAAACGATCAGAGGCTGACTGGGTCCCCCAAGAGGACGCCAACCTTGACTCCTAAAGGGCGCACGCACATCGGGAGGCCCGGATCGACGGAGAAAAGAAAAGGGGGGAGGGAACACGAAGACGCACAGGTTCGAGAACGCACCAGTCCGCCCCTGGTTACAATTGCTGCCAAGTTGAGATTTACTTTATGTGAAAGTTTTAAATTAATGGAAGGAAAGCAACGGATGTTCCTATACAAATACACCGAGCCCTCGCTGGGCCACTAGTCAGTTTGGTCGTCAACTTCCCTTCCCCCCATCCGGCATAAAACTTTTAACTCTCCAAGGGCGTAAATAGCGCCCCCGCACATGGGCGCCCACATAGGGGGCAAGCGGGGGCTCGAGCCTTCCCTTCGAAATTAGAACTTTCTTGCTTTTAGTACTTTTTCCTTTGCATAAATGTAAAAACAATTCTTCTCCAGCCGTTAATGAATAAGCTATTAAAAATGTCAAATTTTAATGATTCTAATCTGTCCTGGAGTCGGTTTCCATGGGGAAAATATCTTGCTAAACCATGGGAAAATATCTGAGCCCCCCCCTTACAATTTTGCATATGGGCGCCCTTGCCCCCGCAACACCCGAGATGTGGGAGGGCGCACGAGGTTTGAGGGCTCACGCTCCAGAAAAAATAAGTTTTCATAATTATTTATTCATCTTTTATGAATATTTATTTTTGCCTGATTCATTGTCATAACGTTGTCCTGGGCTTTCTGAATAAAATGTCTAAAAAATTTGATACATGCTTTCATTTCACGCTTTTTTTTATTTCAAGATTTTATTTTACTTATTTATTATTATTTATTTATTCATTTTTTTTTTCAAATTTTTATTTTAAATTTAATTGCAATGTGAAAGATTTAATTTTGTTTCAAAAAATCTATATCTAAAATTTAACACAGAGGCGTATTCTTAATTTCGAAAAATTGTATTTCATTATCGATATGATTTACATCACTAACTATATTTGAGCAAAATTAACTTTAGACCCTTTATACCTTCCAAAAAACTATAAAACTTTTAATGTTGGGCCAGAGATGAAATGAATTGACGATGATGTTACGCATTTTGAGATCCCACTCGGCTATAAAGGCAGAACCAAATTTATAAAACAGAGTTAGCAGAGCTGCCAAGAGCAGCAAAGATTTATTGGGGAGAAAAATTTACCCTTCATATAATTTTCAAGATCCATTACAACAAAACATTACAACTCGCAACTGTTTTGAAAAATTAGGAATTGCTTATTATCCTCACTTGACCAAAGTTGATGTTGCTCTGATTTTTCAGATTCAGTGGCGGATCCAGAGGCCTGTTTTGGGGGGGGGGGCGATTTTATCCAGGGGCGATTGGTCCACAAAAAATTTGGGGGGGGGGGGGTCAGAGAAGTCACGGGAGGGGGGATGTGGGCAGCGCCCTTATTTATTTATTTATTATTTTATTTTAAATTTTATAAAATTGGGCTATGGTATTTTTGTTGTTGGTTAAATGATCGTCTCCAAAAAAAAAAAAAAAAAAAAAAGAAACCTAGGGACACGACCTGAAATCTCGAGACAAATATCAGTAGGGGAAAAAGGACAGTTCTGTGACAGCCGGCGCAATGCGCAATATTGCGCCGTCCATCTCCTCCGCCTGATGATAGCCGCCGTCTATTGCGCCGTCCATTGCGCCTGAATCTTGAAGAAGGTGACGGGGTTTTCGCCCCTCCTCGTTTTCGCTCGGCTACGTTTTCGCCCTTCCTCGTTTTCGCTCGGCTACATTTTCGCTCGAGTTTTTGGACTTTGCCGTGAAAGGTTACAGGAATATTTTTAGACTTTGTCGTTTTTACCGTGAAAAGTTTTTGGACTTAGAATATTTTTCCGTAACCTTATACGATGGTTTTCGAGTGGCAACCTGTTTAGGGTATGACAAAACGTCACAATTGTTGTCATAAGAATGTGTGATACTTTTTGTCATGCAATCCTCATGAAGTTGTACAGAGCTATTTCCAGTGTTTTTTTTTTTTTTTTTTACAAACATACTGGACTTTGTCGTTTTTTTTACCGTGAAAGATTTTCCCTACGTTTCTGAACTTTGTTACAAAATAAATTTATGTTTTAAGTTGACGGTCCCACCAACCAGCCCGGTGTATTAAATACACCCCATCAACTTCTTTTCATCTGCCAATGCAATTTGCATACAAATGCAGATCAATTTTGAAGATTTTTCACAAGTTAGATCAATCAGCTTTAATATTCAATATGATTTATACATTTTCATGAGTTATGTTTTAATCGCGTTATTAATCGTTTACACTGTCATTTTATTATTTTCATGCATTTATTATACTTGTAAAAATAAATCCCAACTCTGTTATATTTATCATTCTTTCGGTGATTCTTTTTTTTTTCGGACTTTGAATAATTTCGACGAATGGTTGTCAAGACAACCAAAGTTTCGCGAATTTAATTATTTTTTGAATATTTTTCGCGAATTTGATTATTTCAATGCTTTATGAACTTGGATTATTTTTCATGAATTTGATTATTCATTTTAGAGTTCGAATATTTTTTACATTCAGGTCTTAGACTAATTCGACGTCTTTCGTTCTTTTGATTATTTTCGAGCGTTTTCAAACTTTAAATATTTTTCACAAAACTTTTTTTTTTTTTTCATAGTACCAATCAGCTTTAATATTCAATATGATTTATGAGTTATGTTTTAATCGCGTTATTAATCGTTTACACTGTCATTTTATTATTTTCATGCATTTATTATACTTGTAAAAATAAATCCCAACTCTGTTATATTTATCATTCTTTCGGTGATTCTTTTTTTTTTCGGACTTTGAATAATTTCGACGAATGGTTGTCAAGACAACCAAAGTTTCGCGAATTTAATTATTTTTATTTTACAGAGTGTCGGGAATCGAACACCCAAACTTTGAGTTAGCAAAAACGTATGCTAACCACTATGCTATATTTCCCATTACACTTTCAGTCTTAATGTGAATCTGTACCATGACAACGAATATTACAAATTAATTTTAAAACCATCAGTTAATTCACTCTTTAGTACTAATCATGGCATATCATTAACTGTATTTCAGCTCATAATTGAAACTATCATCATTATTATTATTTTTCATAATAACAAAGTTTTCACTTAAGTAAAGATTTATTTAAATACAACCCATTCGAGATTTTAGATTTGGTTCAATGCTTTGTGGACTTGAAATATATTTTAAACTTTGATTTTCTTTTTCATGCATTTCAAACTTTATCATTTTTATTTTTTCTAACTTGTTAAATTTTCTTAACTAATTTCTTTTTTCTTTGTCAAATTGACAAATATTTTTTCTAACTTGTAAAAATTTCGAAGAAATAATTTTCTTAACTAATTTTTTTTTTTTGACTTTCATACAACAAAATATTTTTTCTTACTTGTTAAATTTTCGAAGAAATAATTAACTTAAATATTCTTTCACACATTTTGAACTATAACGTTTTTTCCTGTCATTTAGCACTTTGATTTTTTTTTTCACTATTTTAGCGTAGTTCAATTATTTTCAGTCTTTAACTATTTTCTTAACTTTTTAGTCTTTAACTAATTTCAAGCATTTCAGACTTAGATTATTTTTTCGTGATTTCGATTTTTTTTAGTATATTTTAGAGTTTGATCATTTTCTCGCTTGTTTTTACTTTATCGTTTTTTTTCCGATATTTTTAAACTTAGAAATTTTTCACAAGTAGTGACAGGAATCGAACCTTCAAATTTTTCAAAACGTTATCATGTCTTCAATTTTTGCAATCATGTCAAACTTGCAATCAATTTACTCGTAGTAGTAATTAACACTTACCATTAACAAATTTTCTCAGATTTTAAAAAATCAACTTAATTAATTTTTTCCAGTAAGCAAATTGCGCACTCAAGTTACATTCCAACACTGCATATACGTTTCAAGAGTTTCATTGAATTTATCACATTCCATTTAATTAACTCTAATAATTACTTTTCATTAATACTTAACTTAATCATTTTATCATACATTTATTCCAGTTACAAAATTATGCTTAAAAGTTATTTATTTTTCTTAGCACAAGAGATTTTAACATGTTCCTACTAAAATGCTTTTCACTCTAGTTTGAGTTTACTAAAATAGCAACTCATTTACGATTTAGATTCATTTAATCGTCTTTGATTCTTTTTCATTGTTAATATTTTAAATTATCACATACGTTATTATTTTTATACATTTATCCATTTGATTTTCCAAAATCTACAATCAATTTACTTTTCGTATTAATTAACACTTATCACTATCAAATATTTTCATGAATTTTAAAAATTATCTTCTTAAATAATTTTTTACTGTAACCAAATTTCCCACTCAAGTTATATTTTATCACTACATATGCTTTTCATGAGTTTCACTTAATTTATCGCATTTCATTTAATTAACTCTAATAATTATTTTTTTATCATCGATATTTAAGTTAATCATATTTTCCTTTCTTTATTTTTTTTTTTTTCATGCAAACACTCTTGATGGAATAAAACAAAATTTTCAACTTTCATGAATTAAATCCCCTCTGAATATTTTATTTTACTTAACCATACTTTACTATTTTACTTACTGCGTTTTACTATTTATCATTCATTACAGCTTTTCCAAAATATTACTTTACAACCAACCAATTTCATTAACAGAATTTTCATTACAATTTATAAATTTCACTTTTATTTAATTATTTTTACCTACGGTAAAATAAAACACATAACACAAAAAATGTTAAACATCAATGAAGTACCCAAGAAATGTTAAAATTATAAGTCGAGTATCAAAACTTCATGTCAGCAAATTTTAAAAATAGACTTACCGAAAAATAACTTCTACTGAAATTCATTTCAAAACTTGGAATCAATTTACTCTTAACATTAATAAACACTTATCATTAAGAAATTTTCATGGATTTTAAAAATCAACTTATTTAATTTTTTTCCAGTAAGCAAATTTCGCACTCAAGTTACATTTTATCACATTTTATTTAATTATTTTTTGATTAGTATTAAACTTAGTCATTTTATCGCTTAGTATTTAACTTAATCATTTTCTTGCTTGTTTTTACTTTATCGTTTTTTTCCCCGTTATTTTTAAACTTAGAAATTTTTCACAATTAGTAACAGGAATCGAACACACAAATTTTTCGAAACATTATCAAGTCTACAATTTTCATCCAACTAAGTTAATTTAAAAACTTGCAATCAATTTACTCTTAGTAGTAATTAACACTTATCATTATCAAATTTTCACGATTTTAAAAAAATCAACTTATTTAATTTTTTTCCAGTAAGCAAATTTCGCACTCAAGTTACATTTCATCACTTTATATGCTTTTCAAGAGTTTCATTTAATTTATCACATTTTATTTAATCAACTCTATTAATTATTTTTTGATTAGTATTTAACTTAGTCATTTTATCGCATAGTGGTTTACTTTATTATTATTTTTTTTTTTTCATACAAGCACTCTTGTTAGAATAAAACAAAATTTTCAACCTTCATGAATTAGAATCACTTTAACTATTTCATTTTCCCAATAATATTTTACTTTAACAACTAATTTCTTTAACAAAATCGATATCATTTATTTTAGTCTTTATCCTTTTCGAACGATACATTCAAATGGACAGCTATACGTTAGATTAAGAAACTTAATCTAAAATTTGACAAATTAAGTTAAAGCTAAATACTGACTAAAATTAAGTACAAAAGACTAACCTTTTTGGGGTGAAATCTCTCAAGTACCAGCTATCGCGAAGTTATTTAAAAACAGTGAATGAAATTGTAATAAGTGGATTGTTAATTATAACTCAATCTCACAAATTACAACTACACGCATGTTTTATTTGAAATCGCTGCATACGGCTGTTTGCCCATCGTCGATTTGCAGAAGGCATGCCGTAAAATCGCAAATCAACTCGGCTGTTGAAAAAAACTACCGTAATTCTACAGCACTTCGGATGGTCCACACACAACGGTGCGAATTGAGGAAATGACTTTATCAATATTTCTATCTACCCTTTACCGATAACAGATAACAAACCCCACGTGCGAGTATGATTCACCCCTTAGCAAGTACGTCTTGTAAGTGATGTCACTGTTTCTGACCAATTAAAATTAGTTCACGTTTCTCAAATATCAAGCACATAGATCGACAATAGTCTGATGTCAGGTTTTCCAAACAAAATTTTAGATTTTAATTCGTAGTTTCGAATTAATTTCTTTTTCATTTCAAAGTTATAAAAAAAATTTCCAGCTTGTAAGAATATTTCTTTCAAAAACAGATTTTTGATTCAAAACAGTATTTTTTCAAACTTGTAATATTTTTCTACTTAGAAAATGAAATCAAAAATTTTTGTTTTCTTTAATCATATAAAATGTTTTTAAGAAATAATTTCTCAAACTTGTAATATTTTTCCACTAATTAAAAAAAATCAATTTTTTTTCAGTCATATAAAAATAAATTTTTAATCTTACAACAATAAATTTTTCCGCAAAAATATTTTTTTCAAATCAAAATAATAATAATATTTTTGTAACATATTATTTTTTTTTCTTTTCAATCTTTTTTTTTTTCGCAAAACTATTTTCTTTTTTTTTTTTTTTCAAAAATTTTCAAACTTACAAAATAAATTTTTTTCAACTGAATCTTTAAACGAAATGCTTTAATTAAATTTAAAACTCAATATCACTTTACTCTTAGTATTAATAACCAATAGCACTTAACCATTTACTCTTTGCACTCTAAGTATTAATTAACACACATGCATTAGAAATAATAATAATAATGTTTAAGATACTTACAAATCATCCACTCAAGCTTTCAAATATCCATCTAGCATGTTATTGTTCATTCGTGTGAGGGAACTTGTAATAAAACTTTACACATCAACCGAAATTATAAGCGAAAATATCACATTTTTAGCACTTAATATAATCCTACAATTAACAAATTGGTTTTAACTTTGAATTTAAGAAAAATAAAAACTATTACACACTTAGTAACATATCTATCGATGTATATTATTTCATGACAAATCACAAATAGGTGAGGATCTTTTATCGATCATGTGACCAACTAAGTTAAGAAAGAGCGTTCTTATCTCATATGAGAATTTATAAGTCTTTAATATTTCTCTTTAATGTAAGTGTATTGATACGTACGAGTTTGTGTATGTGAATATAACTGTGTATTGTTTTCAAACCATTGACATGTTTAAGCTTTACGGTTCTAATTTTGACTTTCCACTTAGCATTAGTCGAAGTCCTTCGCATGTATTAAACTATAGAAATATTACAAAAATTATATTTTCACTCAGTCTTAATCTCAACGCATGACATGGTCAATCACGTGTAATTGATCATGTCAATTTGCATGAGATGCTAAACCGTCATCGACATTCGGTGTGATGTGAAAACCTGCTACCATCTTAAAATTACTCGTAGTAGGTCAGGATGAATTTGGAAGTCAAAGTGTTGGCATTTTCTAAAAATCTGAATACTGTGTAAAACAACTCAATTCTGCTCAAAAGTTCGTGTGATATTCTATGACGTCAGTAGCAAGAGATTTATGTACACTTCTCATTGGTTAAAGTGAATATTCATTGGTTTATAGTGGATGTTTGGAGAATCATTTTCAGAGTGATTCTGAGCTTTGAAAGACGTCGTGAAATTTTATTCTACGTACTTAGGATTTTTCTTCACCCGCTAGGGTTAAAACCTAGTTTGATTTATTTTTTAAGTTCGCAGGAAGTTGTTTTAGTATTGTGACTCTTAATCCTATGAGAGTTAAGAATGACTAAGGCTGGTGAAAATCATTCTGAAACTTTGAAGCCTGAAGATGAACAGATGGGATGCAACGAACATGAAAATGAACACTGAGGCTTCTCCACAGCCTGATCATATGATACACTTGGGTGATTGTATTTTCACTTTAGGTGAATACTTTTCGGAAACGTACATGCGTGCATATTAGAAGATATACGAGTGGGAAAGATGGTATTCTTCGACCAACTAAGGATGGTTATTTCCTTAGAACCAGATGTGTGGAGATCACTTATTTCAAGCCTACGTAAAAATATAAATCAAAAATTAATCGAAGACCGTGATTTCGCTTTTGTTATAAAAAAAAGGAGAGTCGAGTGCGAATGGTAACATCTGTGTTAGTGTGCAAAGATTGTTCAAACTGAAACGAGAAGTGTTCCAGTTGATGCCTGATAGAATTCTACTTTTGGAAAGCCAGATTGACAAATTGTGCTACGCGTCCCCTTGTATCTCACGTAGTGTCAAAGACAAACTTATGACTTATACTCTAAAAGAGTACATCCTTTCGGAAATTGAGAAAAAATATCCCTGTGATTGTCGATGTGATAAAATCAGCACATATACATCACAAGAAGTTCGTAAACTGGCTGATTCTCTACGTAAGTGACTATTTGATGAGCTCATATGCAACATAAACTACCTTTCTAAAAAAGAATGTGTGGATTGTAAAAATGGATTCATTTTTTACATGAGAGAGAGTGCATGAATGTGAATCATTAACAAGGGGTCGAAAGTTCGACACTTTTTTCGAACAGGCTCTTTTTAATGTTAATTGGGAAAACTTGACTCGTGACTTCGTTACTTTGAATGTTGATAGTCCATGTTTAAAATGTCATGTGTCTGATTTATTTGATGCAATCGATGTTAAAAATACGCTTGAAAGTTTTGAAGAGTTTTACTTAAAGATGAAAGTTTTTTTAATTGTCTTTTACTGTGTGTGTGAATAAATTGTGTTTATCATTTTAAAAGAGACTTGTGTTTTGATTGAGTTGTTGAATATGGTTGATGGATTATACTTTGAAATCACTCTTACATATATTTTTTAATTGTCTTTTACTGTGTGTGTGAATAAATTGTGTTTATCATTTTAAAAGAGACTTGTGTTTTGATTGAGTTGTTGAATATGGTTGATGGATTATACTTTGAAATCACTCTTACATATATTTTTTATATGCACTTTATTGTAAGTAATCTTTATACTATCGGTGTTGTCTTCATCTTATTGTATGGTTTTGTAATTAAGACTGAGTGAAAATATAATTTTTGTAATATTTCTATAGTTTAATACATGCGAAGGACTTCGACTAATGCTAAGTGGAAAGTCAAAATTAGAACCGTAAAGCTTAAACATGTCAATGGTTTGAAAACAATACACAGTTATATTCACATACACAAACTCGTACGTATCAATACACTTACATTAAAGAGAAATATTAAAGACTTATAAATTCTCATATGAGATAAGAACGCTCTTTCTTAACTTAGTTGGTCACATGATCGATAAAAGATCCTCACCTATTTGTGATTTGTCATGAAATAATATACATCGATAGATATGTTACTAAGTGTGTAATAGTTTTTATTTTTCTTAAATTCAAAGTTAAAACCAATTTGTTAATTGTAGGATTATATTAAGTGCTAAAAATGTGATATTTTCGCTTATAATTTCGGTTGATGTGTAAAGTTTTATTACAAGTTCCCTCACACGAATGAACAATAACATGCTAGATGGATATTTGAAAGCTTGAGTGGATGATTTGTAAGTATCTTAAACATTATTATTATTATTTCTAATGCATGTGTGTTAATTAATACTTAGAGTGCAAAGAGTAAATGGTTAAGTGCTATTGGTTATTAATACTAAGAGTAAAGTGATATTGAGTTTTAAATTTAATTAAAGCATTTCGTTTAAAGATTCAGTTGAAAAAATTTTATTTTGTAAGTTTGAAAATTTTTGAAAAAAAAAAAAAAAAGAAAATAGTTTTGCGAAAAAAAAAAAAAAAAAGATTGAAAAGAAAAAAAAATAATATGTTACAAAAATATTATTATTATTTTGATTTGAAAAAAATATTTTTGCGGAAAAATTTATTGTTGTAAGATTAAAAATTTATTTTTCTATGATTGAAAAAAAATTGATTTTTTTTAATTAGTGGAAAAATATTACAAGTTTGAGAAATTATTTCTTAAAGACATTTTATATGATTAAAGAAAACAAAAATTTTTGATTTCATTTTCTAAGTAGAAAAATATTACAAGTTTGAAAAAATACTGTTTTGAATCAAAAATCTGTTTTTGAAAGAAATATTCTTACAAGCTGGAAATTTTTTTTTATAAGTTTGAAATGAAAAAGAAATTAATTCGAAACTACGAATTAAAATCTAAAATTTTGTTTGGAAAACCTGACATCAGACTATTGTCGATCTATGTGCTTGATATTTGAGAAACGTGAACTAATTTTAATTGGTCAGAAACAGTGACATCACTTACAAGACGTACTTGCTAAGGGGTGAATCATACTCGCACGTGGGGTTTGTTATCTGTTATCGGTAAAGGGTAGATAGAAATATTGATAAAGTCATTTCCTCAATTCGCACCGTTGTGTGTGGACCATCCGAAGTGCTGTAGGATTACGGTAGTTTTTTTCAACAGCCGAGTTGATTTGCGATTTTACGGCATGCCTTCTGCAAATCGACGATGGGCAAACAGCCGTATGCAGCGATTTCAAATAAAACATGCGTGTAGTTGTAATTTGTGAGATTGAGTTATAATTAACAATCCACTTATTACAATTTCATTCACTGTTTTTAAATAACTTCGCGATAGCTGGTACTTGAGAGATTTCACCCCAAAAAGGTTAGTCTTTTGTACTTAATTTTAGTCAGTATTTAGCTTTAACTTAATTTGTCAAATTTTAGATTAAGTTTCTTAATCTAACGTATAGCTGTCCATTTGAATGTATCGTTCGAAAAGGATAAAGACTAAAATAAATGATATCGATTTTGTTAAAGAAATTAGTTGTTAAAGTAAAATATTATTGGGAAAATGAAATAGTCAAAGTGATTCTAATTCATGAAGGTTGAAAATTTTGTTTTATTCTAACAAGAGTGCTTGTATGAAAAAAAAATAATAATAAAGTAAACCACTATGCGATAAAATGACTAAGTTAAATACTAATCAAAAAATAATTAATAGAGTTGATTAAATAAAATGTGATAAATTAAATGAAACTCTTGAAAAGCATATAAAGTGATGAAATGTAACTTGAGTGCGAAATTTGCTTACTGGAAAAAAAATTAAATAAGTTGATTTTTTTTAAATCGTGAAAATTTGTTAATGATAAGTGTTAATTACTACTAAGAGTAAATTGATTGCAAGTTTTTAAATTAACTTAGTTGGATGAAAATTGTAGACTTGATAATGTTTCGAAAAATTTGTGTGTTCGATTCCTGTTACTAATTGTGAAAAATTTCTAAGTTTAAAAATAACGGGGAAAAAAAACGATAAAGTAAAAACAAGCAAGAAAATAATTAAGTTAATAGTCCAGTCACTTTAGTCAAAAAAAGGGTGTTTCTTCGGAATAATTTTAAGCCAAAGTTTTATTTCATATAGAGCTTTGTTATATCATTGAAAGTGACCCCTCAAAAGTTCCCGACATTTGGATGTACGCTTCGGCCTTTTTTGGGGGGTGAGAATGGGGGAGAGTGAAAAATGCTATTTTCAGTATGTAGGCAAGTGGGGTGTCATTTTCTATGAATTTTACGCCTTGAATCGAATGGAAACGGAATCAAGTTTATATATACAGCGAAAAAATAAAACTCTAGTTAAACTGTGTTAATAGTTTCGGAGTTAGAGGGGGTCATATGAAAAATAAAATTAAATTAAAAGTTTCAATTTTAAGGCTTTGAACATTAATAAAAAAATATGAGTGATCAGAAAAAGTATATTACAGCAATATTAATATAAAGAGCTACAGAAAATTCCTGGGTGGAGTGGTTGTGACAGAACAAAAAGAAAACTATAGATCACGTGTCATGTACTTACCATTAGGCAAACCATCCTCCAAGCAATTATGACACCATTTATAGCCATATGTTTTTGAAGATGGTCTCAAATATAGCCAAACTAGCTGTGTAATAACATTTGACCAACCTAAATTAAAGCAAGGGAAATTGTCGCTTTAACCGATAAAATTTACGAGTCCCCAAAATAATTGCGAGACTCGGAGGTTTTCACATGTGCATGTCCTTTTTCGGTTCAATTGGCTTTATCATGGCTGGAAGTGGCCTCAAAAAAGTAATGAGCACTATTTACGCTTCTCATTCCGTTGACAAAATACTGGCGGGACATGCTTACTCTGGAGCTGTTTGAGCTCATACACTTTTGCAAATAGCTCTATCTAAAATAATTTTCAGTGAATTGCCTTTGACTAGAAACAAACAAGAATTCATGGACACTTACTTTAAATAAGTTCATAAAACAACACCACCCTTTTCTGAGGTGGGAGAATTGAGGATCCTTAGTGAGGTGAAAAGTAAATTCCAAAATAAATGTTTCAATTTGAAACACAGAGGACCAACTTCAAAATTATGGATTCAGTATTTGGACATGGTGTTAATCCTCAAAGAGTTTATAAGGGCTGAGAGGAGAGGGGAATGGACCTCATATTTGACTGCAATTTAGAGAATGTTACCTTATTTCCATGCTGCAGAACTTTTTTTGTTCGCCAAAGGGCCCACTTGTTTGTACAAGACATGGAAAATTTAGAATTATCAATGGATGTAGGCACCTTTAAAAAGTTTACTGCTGATTTTTTCACTATTAAGCCATCGGACAATTTTTTTTGTGGAACTTCAAGTGACATGGTAATAGAACAGTCCCTTATGAAGTCCTCAAAGATGCAAGGAGGTTTCGTACATGGAAGAAGTACAAAAGAGAGTGTTTTAACTAAGTTTGTTGTAGGTTTGCTAAGTGAAAGGCAACGTTACTGAAGAACTTGAAAAGTTTTGCAAGATTTCCTTTGGAAGTGGAGAACAACATGTGGATGCACGGGAATCTTGGGTAAAGAGAGACCAAGAAGACGTTAATAAAGTATCCAAATGGTTTTGTGCCTACAACCCTTTCCCAAGCGTGCAATTGATTATGTTCATTGCAACTAGGGTTACAGGAGATGTGAAAAAAATGAACTGTTATGACGCACTAAACATGGGTGCAACCATAATGGGGAAAAAAGTCGGTGATAATTTTCATGATATTAAATATTCACGTGCTGTTAAGAGTTCGTTCTCTCCAAATAGTGAACAGCCATGTAACAGTTCATGATGTTGCTATCCCTGTCGATCTTTTAATGTTGTTTCAAAAAAATAAGTGTAATGAAAAGATCAGATGATGAGCTTCGTGAGTGTTTGAAGTTTGAACTGGTTCCTTGTCCAGTTGCTCTTTTCGATGAAATAGGAATGAGGAAAACAACCAAATCGTCGCTGTTCCACAGTTTTAACCCCATAGATAAGAGTCCTGATTTTGGAAGCTTGAATCGTGTTATTGATGGAGGTAACCTTCTTCATCGCGTGGTCTGGCATCAGAACGATTCATTCGGAGTGATTGTGACAAATATGTGTTGTATATCGAAAAGCAGTACGGCCAAAGTACTGTCATCGTATTTGATGGTTACACTAATCCAGAAAAAGTGTCAAAACCATGGAGCATTTTCGACGATGTTCCAAAGCAGCGTCAACGGAGATACTTTTTGATAAAAACATGATTTCAACTGTAAGCCAAGTAAACTTCCTCGCAAACTCAAAAAACAAAAGTAGATTGATCTGTTTGCTTACTGAAAAATTTAAAGTCGTTAATATATCTGTTAAGCAAGCAAAAGATGATGCTGATGTGCTTATTGTAGAAACAGCACTCATGATTGCGGAAACTAATAAAAATGCTTCTGTTACTGTTGGGAAGAATATCTATCTATTGGTAATCATGGTAGCTCGAACTCTACCCAACCTGGAAATCTTTTTCCTCAAGCCCGGAAAAGGCAAAATAGGGCAGAAGATTTAGTCTTCAACAAGTTTGGAAAGAGATTACAAAGAGTACATTTTATTCCTGCAAGCTTTCTGTGGCTGAGATGGAACATCCGCTATTTTCAGAAAAGGAAAATCAGCAGCCATTAAATTAATACTAGAACATCCAGATTTACAAGACGCCAAACAAATTTCAAATCAGAGTAATGTTTCTAATGCATTGATAACTGAAAATGGCATAAAATTTTTTCTGGCCATTTATGGTGCTTCATCAAATCAAAATTCATTAAATGATTATCGTTTTTCACTTTCCAACAAATAAGTCACAAAAATAAAGCGGTGAATTTATGTTCCCTGCCTCCCACTTCAAATGCAGCAGAGCAACATTTGTTTCGTGTTTGAGACTGAATTTTGAAAGGCAATTTGTTATTTCCAATACAAACAGCACAACCACCCGCCGCAGATTCAATTTTGAATATGATTTTCTGTTCATTTTCTAAAGGTTGCAGCAATACGTGTGGATGCCGAAAATTGGGACTACACTGTTCTATAGCATGTGAAAATTGTCATGGGCAGTCTTGCTTAAATGTTGCACCAAGGGAGGAAATCTCTGAAAATGAAGTAATCATTGGTTCTGAAGAAATAGACGTGATGGACGAGAAGGATTTTTAATGTACTGAACAATTTTTCTGTTATCGAGAACAGGTGAGGGAAACTATCAACACTTCAACTCTGTATAGTAAAAAAAAAGGAAATTGTTATCGTAATATTTTTTTCCATAAGTATAATGATGTTTGTCTAATGTTCTAATTATAATTTTTCTAATGTAAGTTCACACTTAATAAAATTTTTATAGCAAAATATTCTTGGTTATGTGTCTTTTTTACATATGAAACCTCTCCTGACACAGAAACTATTAACGGTACCAACATGAATCTGTTTCCATTCGACTCAGCGTGCAAAATGCACAAAAATAGACACCCCACTTGCTTATATACTTAAAACAGGTTCCCCCCAAACTCCCGCTCCCCCTCAATAAAGGGGGGGGGGGACGCGTACAGCCAGATGTCGGGAACTTTTGAGGTTTTACTTAGAAGGACACGAGAAAGCTTTGGGCGAAAAAGAACTTTGGCTTAAAATTATTCCGAAAAAAAATTCTAAAGTTACTGGACTATAAGTACTAAGCGATAAAATGACTAAGTTTAATACTAATCAAAAAATAATTAAATAAAATGTGATAAAATGTAACTTGAGTGCGAAATTTGCTTACTGGAAAAAAATTAAATAAGTTGATTTTTAAAATCCATGAAAATTTCTTAATGATAAGTGTTTATTAATGCTAAGAGTAAATTGATTCCAAGTTTTGAAATGAATTTCAGTAGAAGTTATTTTTCGGTAAGTCTATTTTTAAAATTTGCTGACATGAAGTTTTGATACTCGACTTATAATTTTAACATTTCTTGGGTACTTCATTGATGTTTAACATTTTTGTGTTATGTGTTTTATTTTACCGTAGGTAAAAATAATTAAATAAAAGTGAAATTTATAAATTGTAATGAAAATTCTGTTAATGAAATTGGTTGGTTGTAAAGTAATATTTTGGAAAAGCTGTAATGAATGATAAATAGTAAAACGCAGTAAGTAAAATAGTAAAGTATGGTAAAGTAAAATAAAATATTCAGAGGGGATTTAATTCATGAAAGTTGAAAATTTTGTTTTATTCCATCAAGAGTGTTTGCATGAAAAAAAAAATAAAGAAAGGAAAATATGATTAACTTAAATATCGATGATAAAAAATAATTATTAGAGTTAATTAAATGAAATGCGATAAATTAAGTGAAACTCATGAAAAGCATATGTAGTGATAAAATATAACTTGAGTGGGAAATTTGGTTACAGTAAAAAATTATTTAAGAAGATAATTTTTAAAATTCATGAAAATATTTGATAGTGATAAGTGTTAATTAATACGAAAAGTAAATTGATTGTAGATTTTGGAAAATTAAATGGATAAATGTATAAAAATAATAACGTATGTGATAATTTAAAATATTAACAATGAAAAAGAATCAAAGACGATTAAATGAATCTAAATCGTAAATGAGTTGCTAATTTAGTAAACTCAAACTAGAGTGAAAAGCATTTTAGTAGGAACATGTTAAAATCTCTTGTGCTAAGAAAAATAAATAACTTTTAAGCATAATTTTGTAACTGGAATAAATGTATGATAAAATGATTAAGTTAAGTATTAATGAAAAAGTAATTATTAGAGTTAATTAAATGGAATGTGATAAATTCAATGAAACTCTTGAAACGTATATGCAGTGTTGGAATGTAACTTGAGTGCGCAATTTGCTTACTGGAAAAAATTAATTAAGTTGATTTTTTTAAAATCTGAGAAAATTTGTTAATGATAAGTGTTAATTACTACTACGAGTAAATTGATTGCAAGTTTGACATGATTGCAAAAATTGAAGACATGATAACGTTTTGAAAAATTTGAAGGTTCGATTCCTGTCACTACTTGTGAAAAATTTCTAAGTTTAAAAATATCGGAAAAAAAACGATAAAGTAAAAACAAGCGAGAAAATGATCAAACTCTAAAATATACTAAAAAAATCGAAATCACGAAAAAATAATCTAAGTCTGAAATGCTTGAAATTAGTTAAAGACTAAAAAGTTAAGAAAATAGTTAAAGACTGAAAATAATTGAAAAACGCTAAAATAGTGAAAAAAAAAATCAAAGTGCTAAATGACAGGAAAAAACGTTAAAGTTCAAAATGTGTGAAAGAATATTTAAGTTAATTATTTCTTCGAAAATTTAACAAGTAAGAAAAAATATTTTGTTGTATGAAAGTCAAAAAAAAATTAGTTAAGAAAATTATTTCTTCGAAATTTTTACAAGTTAGAAAAAATATTTGTCAATTTGACAAAGAAAAAAAATTAGTTAAGAAAATTTAACAAGTTAGAAAAAATAAAAATGATAAAGTTTGAAATGCATGAAAAAGAAAATCAAAGTTTAAAATATATTTCAAGTCCACAAAGCATTGAACCAAATCTAAAATCTCGAATGGGTTGTATTTAAATAAATCTTTACTTAAGTGAAAACTTTGTTATTATGAAAAATAATAATAATGATGATAGTTTCAATTATGAGCTGAAATACAGTTAATGATATGCCATGATTAGTACTAAAGAGTGAATTAACTGATGGTTTTAAAATTAATTTAATTGTAATATTCGTTGTCATGGTACAGATTCACATTAAGACTGAAAGTGTAATGGAAAATATAGCATAGTGGTTAGCATACGTTTTTGCTAACTCAAAGTTTGGGTGTTCGATTCCCGACACTCTGTAAAATAAAAATAATTAAATTCGCGAAACTTTGGTTGTCTTGGCAACCATTCGTCGAAATTATTCAAAGTCCGAAAAAAAAAGAATCACCGAAAGAATGATAAATATAAGAGAGTTGGGATTTATTTTTACAAGTATAATAAATGCATGAAAATAATAAAATGACAGTGTAAACGATTAATAACGCGATTAAAACATAACTCATGAAAATGTATAAATCATATTGAATATTAAAGCTGATTGGTACTATGAAAAAAAAAAAAGTTTTGTGAAAAATATTTAAAGTTTGAAAACGCTCGAAAATAATCAAAAGAACGAAAGACGTCGAATTAGTCTAAGACCTGAATGTAAAAAATATTCGAACTCTAAAATGAATGTAATTCATCTGTAAATACTTATCATATATTGTGAAAAAAAATAAAAATAGCCCAACATTTGTAATGTAAATGTTTAAATAAATGTACCTGATTTAATTTCTTTTGTTTTCATTTGTAATGAAACAGAATAATAAACTGAATTGAGTGAAGTTATTCAAGTTAAGAAAAATAACTATGCTGAGAAGTGAATAGTTTACCAATCTAACACCTGTGAAAATAGTAAATCACCAATGACTATGTAAAATGTTAATGAAAAAAAGAATTAATTGTAATGAATAGCTAAAGTTAATTACTAAATTGTTGGATTGAATTAAACTCTCGATACAAAACATTGATAGTGTGATTAATAAATGAAAGCGTAATAAATGCATGAAAATAATAAAATGACAATGTAAACGATTAATAATGTCGTTAAAATCTAACTCATGAAAATGTATAAATCATATTGAATATTAAAGCTGATTGATCTAACTTGTGAAAAATCTTCAAAATTGATCTGCATTTGTATGCAAATTGCATTGGTAGATGAAAAGAAGTTGATGGGGTGTATTTAATACACCGGGCTGGTTGGTGGGACCGTCAACTTAAAACATAAATTTATTTTGTAACAAAGTTCAGAAACGTAGGGAAAATCTTTCACGGTAAAAAAAAAAAAAACGACAAAGTCCAGTATGTTTGTAAAAAAAAAAAAAACACTGGAAATAGCTCTGTACAACTTCATGAGGATGGCATGACAAAAAGTATCACACATTCTTATGACAACAATTGTGACGTTTTGTCATACCCTAAACAGGTTGCCACTCGAAAACCATCGTATAAGGTTACGGAAAAATATTCTAAGTCCAAAAACTTTTCACGGTAAAAACGACAAAGTCTAAAAATATCCCTGTAACCTTTCACGGTAAAAACGCGAGCAAAAACGAGGAAGAGCGAAAATGTAGCCGAGCGAAAACGAGGAAGAGCGAAAACGAGGAAGAGCGAAATCTCGGGAAAAAACCCTCGTCATCTTCTTCAAGATTCAGGCGCAACCCCAAGGTCAGAGGGGGAGTGGGAGGCGCAATATTGCGCATTGCGCCTCCTGGCCCAGAACTGTCCTTTTCCCACTACTTATAACTGGCCAGAAATGTTTTTAAAAAATATTTGAAATAACTATGAGCTTTTACATCCTCGCAGAATGTTCACTCATATGTAGAAACAAGAAACAACAGTAAAAATCGGTAAATATTAGAAGCAGACATTTTATGGGGGAAAACTACATTTTTTAATGATTGATGCGAATCTCCCTAAATTAATATAATATTTTCGCAAAAATGTAGAATTAGAGCATACATACGCAGCGACATGTAACTATTTTGTGCAAGTACATTTTTTAATGAGCGTTAGATATTGTCAATAACAAATGAATGGTCAGTGACGGTTATTGATGCTTTTCAGAGAATCTTCAAAAGTATATGAAGATTTATTGCTAAACTGCAGGAGTAAAGAAAGAGGAACATTTTTTTTTTTTAAACCAAGATTTGAACCTGGAGACAAATTTGGGAGCAACAACAGATTTTAGAAAGTAATTGTTTGTCTACACCACTGCAGTAAATAATTACCCTTCCTCTTTGTTCGATAAAAAATTTAGTAGGGGAGATAGCGACCGAAATTTTACGACAGTATATATAAATCCAGAATTTTTTAAAATATTACATTAGTTAACTTAAAAGAAGAAAACGCGAGTCTACCAAAAAGTTATCATTGCAATAATCAATAAAAAATTTTGCAATATGTTGCAAAAAAATTGTAAAATTTTCTCATTAATTACGTTCCCCTTGCTACAGTTTTACAGTTTATTAATTAATATGTAAATTTATTATGTATTTTCGATATGTTTATACACAATCAATAAAATTACTCATATATATATATATATATATATATATATATATATATATATATATATATATATATATATATATATATATATATTACCGCAAATGTGATTAATTGGTGATTGTACATAATCACCGTTGATTATACACAATCCCCAATAAACTTGGCAACTGTGATCAATTATTCAATATTTATCACATTTACCGATTTATTTATACAATCCCTGACTCGTGGTGGGGAATGTAATAATTTTGAATAATTCTCTAAAGTAACGAGGGCTTAATTCCGAAAAAATAATATTTTCAGCACTAAAGGTTATTTTTACAATTAAAACAAGGCTTGATATCTATCAAAGCTTACAAAAATATTTCAATCAAAAAAAGTAATAAAATAGGTTTTGCTTTGTTTTACTTTAATTGAATATCTTAGAGCAAAGAAATTTGATAATAATGTAATAAATAATGTAATCGAAAGCGTCACTACGGGGGGGGGGGGAGTATGGAGCGGTCCACTCCCGATTACTCCTGATAATTTTTTTTCAAATAAATCTTGAATTGCACAATTTATGGAATTTTGAACTTCAAATTTATGGAAATTTGATTTAATGGAATTGATTATATTATTGTGGCGGCAGTTTTATAAAATGCATTCACAATTTTACATGTCTCTTAATGTAAATTTTCGATTTACCACAGAAATTGAAATTGATTTCTGACAATTATATGAACTTTATGTTTGCATAAACATTTTTTTTTTTTTTTTTTTTTTGAGCATTCAGGTGGGAGGTGAGGGTGTACTACAAATTGCCGCCCCGGTTGACATAATCACCACTAAACCAAGAAGAAGTGTTCTAATTTACTGTTTTGTTTTTCTTTACAATCGCCGACTTGCAATGGATAATGTAATAAACTCGGATAATTTTTCTGAATAAGGTATTAATTCCAAATAAGGGAAAGCTTTTTTAAACTTCTCTGAAAATGCGTAGTTAGGAATTAGATGATTAGATGAACGTCGTGGTGGCTGTTACAAAATACAGTAATATTTCAAACTAAATCAATGAGTAAAAGTAACACTCTTTTACTTTATTTTCATTAGATATTTTATAAAATACACAATGCGTACAATATATATTGCAAATAAAAATGAAAAATATAAACTGCTTTGGTATCATTACTTATGTACACTGCAAATAATCAAACACTTTTTGAACACTTTTTTCACACGGACACTTGTCTCCTTTTTCTGAACACTTATTTCGGAACATTTATTAGAACCGTAGTAAGAACACTTTTTAAAACAATTTTTGAACACGTACACTTGTCCCCTTTTTTAGAACACTTTTTTGGATCAGTTTCCAAAACACTTCTAGAAACACAGTTCGGAATATACATTTAGTTCAGCATTCTTTTTAGCGCACTTTTTAAGCATTTATAGGATAGCATTAAAGACACGTTTTTGAACACTTCATTGAACATTTTGTGGCACACATATAGGTACATTTTCTAGAATGTGTTTTAGAACAATTACTTAGCACTAATATCATCTGAGGATACCTACCGCACAAGTATAAAAGAAGCTTTGAGAAATAATAAATATGCACTAAATTCTCGTACATTTTGAGAATACAGGCTGATGATGGTTTAGGCTTTGTATGAATCTAATTATTAATCAGCATAGCTTCTATGAAAATTTAAAATGCGAAGCTATTTCGAAAAAAATTGAATAGCTTACAGCAGAATTGCACACGAACAATGTGTACTAATAAAAAGGTTGCAGGAAAATGTAGTACACAATATTACTTAGTACAAAAACTGCATATACATTTAAAATATTAATTTCCATATTAACGTGTTCAAAGCTTATCCATACTGTAAAAAGTAAACAAAAATGTAAACACAAATGTTCACATAACTTCAGTTTGTTGCTTCATAAATTTCATTTTCAAAATTTTTAATTTCTCAGGAACAATATGCCTAATTGTTTGAATTCGTGCTGCTTTGCTATTCAGTGATCTATAGCTTGGTATCTAATCAATGACCTTAAACATTAGAGTTGTGTTCTTTTAAAAAATGTAAGTGCAGTGGAATTCTTTAATGAATAATCTTTCCCTTGAATATTAACTAAAGGGATGAGTGCTGGATCTGGGGGACGAAGGGGGAAGTCGGGACCCTTGTCCCCGTGAGGCAACTTTTTGGGGACAACAAATTTGCTCTATTTCCGAGTGGGAGGAAGGAGGTTTCGTTGAAACTCAATATAAAACTTGAAAAAAGATGAGTAGGAGCATCAGTTTCAAGATTTGCCTTGACTGGGAAAAATCGTATATCCGGCACCTGGCAATTATCCATTAATTATTTTTAGTTTTAGTTCCTTGCATGAAGGAAGAAAAGTGTTCCCCCCCCCCCAAAAAAAATAATAATAATAAATAAAAAATTACTTAGTCGTCAGTGGCTATCATACACTTTCAGTTTATTAGCCTTTTTTTGCCATTAGTAGCCACTTTATTCAAAATATATTATTTATTTATTTTTTGAATGAGAACAAAAAGTGCTGCATTAAAACATGAACTGTAGAAGAAAGTATTGCCGTATGAGATCTAACTGCAATTCCATTAATTTGCCTCTTTTCTACACCCCCCCCTCCCGTCAAAGGTGAGTACAAACCTTTTGTATAAGCTTCCAAGTTTGCTTGCTAGTTTTTTAGGGGTGCGGTTTGGGTCGTGAAATTAATAGTGGCTTTTATTGTTGATTGAAAGGCAACATGTAATACTGAGGTTGGGATTGCATTTACATCGCAAACTAATTACTTCAAAATAGAAAGGATTTGTGTATGAAAAATCATTGGTGCAAACATTGAGTGGCCGGTTCGGTTTTTAAGACGTGACTGGTTGAATACACTTTGTAGCTTCTAATGCATGGCATTTAGTTTCCAGATGGTGACTAAATGCCATACATTCTGGTCTAACTCAATCAGACAGTTAAGATCAAGTTCATTAACTAATGCAGCTAAAGTTAAAATACGCATGAGATTTATGTTTCTAACTTACGTACATAGCAACACTAAACGGAGTTTATCAAACATATCAAGTCATTAAACACAATATGTTTAAAATTAATTTATTTAACTTTATACATACACATAAAAAAAATTGCACAACAATGCTTGAAACTATCTTGCTTTCTACGAGCAGGTAAAAAATTACCTAAAAAAATAAGAAAAGGCTTTTTTTTTTTTTTTACAAACATACACTTAATTACGAGAACACAAGCAATACGTTATACATTTATTTGCAGGCTGTAGGGGAATGTGGGGCAAAGTGAAAGAGCGGTGCAAAGTGAAATGGTGAAATAATTACTTTTAGTGCCAATAATCTCGTAATATTTTAACTATATAGTAGCACATTTACTCTATTCCAGTCAGGAAAAAAATACATCTGGAGTTTAAAATTAGTGATAATAATGGCAATTTTCAAAAAAGGACATTCATATTGTAATATTTTGATATAAGTCAAAAACTATTTTTGTTATTTTAAAAAGCTTAAAATTATTGTTACTGACATTTTAAATATTAATTGAGACCACCTTCTAATATTTGATGCAGTATTATTTATTTTTTTCAGTTAATTTTAAGCTAACTCGTATTTCTAATATTTTGCACTATTAATTATGTACATACAGGGCAAGGTAAATGGGGCAAAGTGAGATAGTTTATTTCGTTTACTCACTCAATTATTTACAAAATCACTTACGGATTCATTTATCAATTTATTTACATTCCTTCATTCATTAATTCACTTATTTATTCATTCATTCACCCCCTTTTCTTAATCATTCACTATTTTATACGGTCATTTATTTTTCTTCATATATTAAGTATTCTATTTATTTAAGTATTCGTTCATTGTTTCATTATTTTTTTATTATTCATTCTACCCTTGTTTTACTCATTCATTTGATCAAATACATTTTTTATCAGTGAATAGAACATTTTTCATTTAGAAAAATATTTTATGTTTTACTCTCTCTGTAAAAAAAATGAAGAGAAAAATTTCCAATTTTTTTTTTTTTTTTGGAAGTCGTAAATTTACTATCAAGAATTTAAAAAAATTTTCATTGCAAGTCTTGATATAAAATACAATGTTCTTTCTTTGTGAAGAGTAATTTTCAAAAGAAATTTCCAATTTAAAAAACTCAGCCATCTTAGCAATTTCACTTTACCCCACATTCCAATACTATCTTTTCTATTATAATATTTTTTCCAAAAAGAGCCCCTACACTTATTTTCCTCCTTTTCTCTTTACATCATCAAAGATAGCTAAAATGTTTTAGACGCATCAGTTTTTACAATTTTCTGGAGACCACCCCCCCCCCCTCCAACCAGAGTTTCCTTCCTCTAACGTTACCAAAGATAACTTTTAACTTTTGATAACTATAATTTAAAAAAATAAATAATTTCCAAAATATATTGTAGTAAATAATACTCTTATTCATTCACTCAAATTACCTTACAAAAATGTTTTTAACACTTTAGCTTCCAAATATTTTCAGCTGAATCGATTCCGGGAACAGAAAACCCAATGTTCCTTAAAAATGCCCTAAATGTACAGTTTTAAAAATGCATTTTTACATTTTTTCCTAGAGGTATCTTTCCCCCTCTCCATATTTCCCCCCATCTTTACAAAATCAAAGACAGCTTAAACATATTTTAAGATTAGATAAATCTCCGAGGGAGATCTCTTTCGCCCTTTCCAGAACTGTAAAAATGGCTTAAACTTGCGTTACTAATATTGAAATCGGCATTTTTGTCAGAAAAAGGTCTGATATTTCCTGTTTCCTCAGTCTGTGGTTACCCTTAATCTATTTATCAATGTGATAGAACATATAACTACTAAATTACAATTGAAATAGTTTTTACACTGCAACAGAAATCACGTTTAGTCATCCAAAAAATTTTACAAAGTCTTTCATCGTATTTAAGAAAAAATATATTTTTGTTTTTGTATTAACGTTATCAGATTGTACCTGTTTTACAAAGAAATAAAGGGTTTTTTCCAAATCTGAAATTTTTTACTCACATGTTTTTTTTATCACACGGCAAAGTAAAAAGTTGGATTAAAAAAAAAACTATTAAGAATTATTTTCTGAACTAGCGGTTTTCCTATTTTTGTGTCATGACCCATTTTTTAAGAACACGAGACCCGATCATGTATTGCACGTACGCAAAACACACATTTATATAAGGCACCCTGGTTGCTCTAACTGCTTTAATGTTTTCAGAAATTAGACTAAGATACTTAAAAGATTTGTTGCTAATATTTTGAACTCCGGTATTTCATTCGAACAATACTTTGCTGAGCATTTCTAAAAAACATCAATCATGAAACTGAAATTTCATGATTTTTTTTAAATGCAACAGATAATAAAATTAATTATCCAGAGATAAGATACTAAATGGTACGCAATATTTTATCCTCAAAATTCAAGATAAAATTAATTGATATGAAACTTTAGACAATATATGTTGTCAAACATTACTTAGAAGAATCTTGATCCCTGAACCTATGTTCGAACCTCATTCATACTATTGTGGTAGATATAGATCATATTCAAGTTTAACCTAGTTTAAGCTGTAGAACCTCCAGCGATTCATTCTTTTTCGGTTTGTTAAACCAAAAAGTTGTGCACAAGATGATCGATCTTATGGGTTGTTTACAAGCATAAGTACTAACGTATCAAAAAAGTGCTAGCCAGAAAATCGAATCACCTGAAATATTTGTAAAAACCAGAAGTAAATGACAGAACTTATAAAAAGCATTAACAAATGCTCTTCGACCTTCATTAGAAATGTTTTTTTGGTCATAACTTGTAGTTTAGAAGCCCTTGTTTAAACCTCTAATTCCGATGTTCTTAAAAAAACCTAAATATAAATATAAGGACAGGAGCCCTAAATCAATCGTCAAATTTCAGGATTAGAATCGTAACACGTTAATCTTAACGAAACCACACAGTTTTAAAACACATTATTTAATTTTATTTCAATACTTAAGCGATATGGTAAATTATTAGTTTATTTAAAACAAATGTATGAAGCTCAGTAAATGTACAAATACAAAAGTTATCTGTAAAGAACATGAATATAAGTAAGTGGCGTACCTTTTGAGCATTCAAAAGCATAACGAAAATAATTGCGGCCGATCCAGATTGTTTACAAACATGGCGTAGCAAAGAAAGCAGTGATTTCACAAGCACGCTCAAATCTGCACCCGATGTGTTCTCAAGTGTATTCCCAAACTTCGGTTGAAAAGAGATTCCCAGCAAAACACATTCGGTGCACTTTTATAAAGTTTTCTTCACGACGGAACGGATTAGTAAAACATTTCAGCTTACTTTCTTTGGACAGAACACATTCGAAATACACATTAGTACAATTCAAGCAACTGGAACACTTAAAGTGTTCCAGGTGTGTACCGATTATTTGCAGTGTACCTTTTCTTAAGGTCTCGTTTAACAATCTGTTTCTGCCACCAATGCCTACTGATGAATGTGCTTCATGAATTGCGGTAAACATTTCTGCAAAATACAAGTAAAATCTAAATTTCTAGCTGTCTTATTTACAAGAAAAATTAGTTTTTCAACACTGACAAAACTGTCATTATGTCATATCTCTTAAGTCAACGATACCCTTCGGAATTTTTTCCACTAATTTTTTCCACTGATTTTGTTTTTACTATAATTCCCCTTCTTCAACGAATCGTCATACTTTTCTATCGTCAACAAAGACCTGTGTACTTTTTTTTTGAATTCATAACAGTTACTAAAACTTGAAATTGAAACGCTAAAGCATATCAGCCATTATTAAAAACTCTATAAAAGAGATAAAGCAAACATCCCGAAAAATAAAAGGTCTTGCCAGCACGACATCAGAAATACTGTTGAACAAGTATGGAATCCAGGTTATACGAATTATTGAAAGTACGGTTTAAACAAAATAACCGAAAAATTGAGCCAAGGTACATAAACAAACTACCGCAAGCATTAAAAATTGTGTTTTGAATTCAAAAGAATAAAACATGAAACTGAAGAGAACATTGCCAACAAAGATTCATTATTACGCTAAATCGCATTTTATTAATGCAGTGTATACATTTAAATGGCTATTCATATTTATCAAAATCCAGTTTAATAGAGTTTGCATTAGTGAGGGGTAAATGTATTGATTTGAAATTAAAATCCTACTAACATGGTCAATAAATGCACAGACGCAAACAAGTGCATTCGACATAAAGCATTCGTCGCGTAGAGATACTATACGACATAGAAAAAGCCAAGTGGCTGAGCAAACTGAACAAATTTTGGCTATATATATATATGAGTATCGACTTTTATTACATTCCTCATTACGAGTCGGGGATTGAATAAATTAACCGGTAAATGTGATAAATATGGCTAAATATTCAATAATTTATCACATTTACCGTAACATATATATATATATATATATATATATATATATATATATATATATATATATATATATATATATATATATATATATATATATATATATATATATATATATATATATATATATATATATATATATATATATATATATATATATATATATATATATATATATATTTATATATATATATATATATACAGTCGGACCTCTATATATCGAAGTAGCATATTGCCGGAAAAAAATCGATATATAGAAATTTTGATATATGGAAACGGTTTTATCATAAAAATCTTCTAAAACATTAAAATTAAAGCTAATTTTCGTGAATGAAACCCTATTTCTAATTTATACGAACATCGGATTAAATGAAAATTAATAATTAAAAAATAACAGAAATTACATTTTTGCGCTTTCATACATCTTCGTTCTTCGGCAATTCAACTTCATCCGCAAAATTAGGGGGATTTTCATTTTGACAATGTAATCGGAGAAAAGCGAAAAATCATTCTACCTACCTTGAATGATTTTTACTGAAGCTAAAAAGACTAGGAATGACAATCAACGGACAAAAGGGATAACTTGAAACTGATCTTACAGTGCTACTGGTTAAAACTAGGATTTGAAATAAACTTGAGGGAATTTAAGAACTCCAGAACGGAACAACGACCTATCTACACACCGCTCAACCCCAAATTTCTTATGAGTTTCGTAGCAACCTTTATTTTTCATGAGAAAAACAGTCAAAAGGGGAAAAAAATCTACGAATGTCTCGAAAAAGATTTCGATATATATGAAGTATTTTTCGATATATGTAAGTTCAAGATATATGCAGGTACGACTGTATATATATATATATATATATATATATATATATATATATATATATATATATATATATATATATAATATTATTTTATTATATTATTTTATTATATTATTTTATTATATTATTTTTTAATGCTTTTTAATTTAAAATTTAAGTTTATATTAACACTTCATTTCCATGAAACCATAAACAGCGTCCTATGGCTGCTTTTGTCCAACATCGTTTTTCTTCCTGTATCCTGTGCAGCATTCCTGTTTTCAAAGAAAGTTTTAAAATGTAAAGGGATTAAGTGCCAATTGAATGATATTTTCCAATGCTTCTTATGACATAGAATTATTTTTATCAAATGTCAAATATACATAAAGATCGAAGCAGACAGTGCAATATCGGTGGATCTCCGAAAGAAGGAGTAATTGACTTGAGTTTTTTTTCAGTCAGAAATAACTACACGAGAATGTATTTTTTATACCAAACTATAAAGCAGCTTCCGAAGCTTACTTCGTCGGTACTCTACAAGAGGTTTTCAAAAATGTTCGGTAAAAAATGTTGAAGAAGAGAGTCTTTAGAGTAGTTCGTAAGCCCTCGCAATAACGATAGGAAATGATCAGTTACCGTAGGTTTGCCAACGGACCAATCGATTTGCGAAGAGGCGCCGAATAGTCGGGGCCCATCCTTCAATTGTTTGAACCCGACATCAATAACGGATCCCCCTCATCTGTCCCTCGGAGTGTCGGTAACCTGAAAATTCGCGCACTACGACTTGCTCGGCAAGAGCGACCAGATGTCGCCAAAGTTTTGGCGGAAATGGCTGGTCGGGTTTTCAAAGGAAAGGAAGCCTACTATGCACTGAAGCATGACTCCTCTTAAGATGTTTGTTCGAAGAGCTACTTCAATGGAAAGGGGAGGTAGAAAATCAATTTGTTTAGCTTTCAGACTTGAAAAGGTGAATTGGGATCACTAGTTTCAATTTAAAGGAGTTGAGAACCTGCTCCTCCTCTTCGTGTTTACTTATTATTCAAGATAAAAAGAGAACGACAGAAAAAAAAACTCTTAAAAAAGAAAGTTATCAGTTTATAGTTAGAATTAAGTTTTTAAAAGAAAAGTAATGTTAGATTTTTAACAAATGGTCAAGTTTTTTTTTTTTTTTTAACATGGATTGATTTTTTTTTTTTTTGTACTAGCTGTTTTCTCCTTGAAAATGTTCCCTCCCTAAATAAGTAAAAAGTGCTTTTAAACATTAAATCTTAAACGTTATTGCTGTATACATACACCATTCTTCCCCGGAGACAAAGGGTGCAATTGACCCCTCTCCCCCATAAGTAAAGAAGCCTCGAACCTTTCTTTTTCAAAGTTCCAAATTAACAGTCGAGTAAAAAAATGATTTTCCAGAGCAGATTGAATTGTTTTACGTAAATAAAAAGTAAATTTTTACAGTTCTAGATTGCATGTGTTCCGATTTTATTTTTTTAGAAAGGTAGTTTAATCAATCAAGGCGGCAAAACAGAATATTATAGCCCACTTTTATGAAAACAAAATAGCTTTTGGGGCACCGCTCCTTACCTCCCCTATCCAATCTTTTTTTTGAGCCCCCCCCCCCCCCTCCCCCGTTTTTTTTTTTGGTACACGCACTCATTGAAAGATAGGAAGAACCAAAAATCATCACAAAACATTTGTAGCGTTACTTACATTGCATGCTAATTCTGAACCTAATATTCTGAGTCCCGTTCCATATAATACCGTGCAGTGTACGTACCAATAAAATATTTTTATTTGTACATATTATCGTAAGGCCAAATGTCTTACATCATGTACATTACTTATCAAATCTGTGTGTGTGTGTGTTTTTCTTTTTTTTTCTTATATTTTGTGACAAAACACCATAACTTCATGAATGATACATCAAGTTTGACAGGTAAAGCAACACGTAAAAGATTTTTTTTCATGGAATTAAAGGATTCGTGTACGAGATATTCAAAGTTGTGAAATATTCAGTTTTTGAACCACTAAGTAAAGTCCCGACAGTTTCGTAAAAAACCATCGCAAACTCCAGTTTGCCTGTTGATCGATTTTTGGCTAGTGTTGAATTATTTCAATTCCACCGGGTACCCAAAAAACGTCAATTAGCGTTCCTGGTTTTTATGGACTAATCTTGTTTTTATAGAATTGTTTTTGTTCATTCTCGGCCGTGGCAAACTTAAGTCCCTATTGAGTTTCCTATTCATTGACAAATTTTGCTTTAAAAAAAAAAGATTATATCGTTTGACTTTGAACGACACTCTTAGTATTTCTGGCGGGACTGAAGTATGGAAAAAAAATATTATTTAACATAAGAGTAAAGCTAGCATTGATGGTGTTTTGACTTACCCTTTTCTTTCTTTTTTCGATTTTAAAAATTAAGGCCACACTAACGTTACTTTTATGCACACGTATGCGCATTTCTTTTCTTTTTTTTTTTAAACTGCGAACGTTTCAAACTCACTTTTACTGCTGCAATATATAATAGGAAAAAAAATACTTAAAATTGTTTATGAAACTGCGTCTAGTCAGGTAGGTAATTTTAATCAATCTATACGTTATTCGTCGAGCTCTGAAATGACTCATAGCTGACACAATTATCTTTAGAAAAAAAGCTTCAGACAGAAATTTTTTTTAAAAATATTCACTCCGCAAACTAAGAATCAAAAAATTACTTTAAACATACCACTGAGTCAAAAATGAGCGTTAGTTCATAGTCTAAAAATAAATATGCCTATAACTTCGTTAGAGGGAAAACCTATGATCTTATCAGTATTTTTTCTTTTGAACAGTTGAAATAAGAAACTGAATAGTTTTGCAATTCCTATTGAAAGAGTACTTCAGAAACAGAGGGAACTATTGACTCAAAACAGCACCAGTCGGGTTCATTAGCTGCAGCCACATTAATAAGCTCTCAGCTTTATTCAATAGGAAAAATCGTTTCTGCTGATATTTCTTTCCTCTCAACCATTCCTTTCATCTTAATCCACTTATGAGACAGAAAACAAAATGAAAAACTTTCTGTAGCTGAAATATACGTACATTCGCTAGAAATTCTTCCCGCAAAGATATGTTTAGGATGAATAAAAGAAAATTTCATTGTAAGACGACTGTTTTCTCTTCCGATATTCTTTTTGATAAATTTTACACGCACTGGTATTGGAAATTTTCAGTATAGCTTTTAAATTAGGCCTGAAATCTTCAAGGATTCCCCGGAAATTGAATTTGTGAAAAGCACCTTTTGATTAGAAAGTTAATTAAGATATGTGACAAGAGGAATATGTATGTAAATGAAATAAAAAGATGAAATTTGCAAAAGCAACGACTTTTGTGATGATAAAAGAATGTGTATTATAAGATATACTGCAACGAACGTCATTGCAGAAGTGAAGAAATAAGTTCAGTAAAAAAATCCTAACGTGTCCAAGAAACATGTCACGAAGTATAACCATAAATGGCTAATACACATCGCATCACATCCTGAGCAGCAATAGAATACATCCTTAAAAATTTAGTAGTACTTGCACTTTAAAATTTTTCAACCTGTTCAAAAAATGACCACTGCCATTAAAACAAGAATCAGTTTATACTGGTTACTCGTCGTTAGTTGTCTCTAGTTGGAAAACATCTTTATCTTCTTTGTATATATATATATATGTTACGGTAAATGTGATAAATCCGGTGATTTTGTACAATCCCCACTAAAATTGGTAAATGTGATAAATTATTGAATATTTAGCCATATTTATCACATTTACTAGTTAATTCATACAGTAACCGACTCGTAATGGGGAATGTAATAAAAGTCGATACTTAGCCAATTTTTTTAGTTTGAATTTTTTTATTTAGTATCTCTACTCGACGAGGGGTTTTGTCGAATGTACTTGTCTGCGTCTGCGCATTTATTGACCATGTGTTTTAGTAGGATTTTAATTTCAATTCAATACTTTAACCCCTGACTAATCCAGACCCTATTAAAGTGAACTTTGATTAATCCGGATAGCCATTTAAATCTACACTATATAAGTAAAATGCATGTTAGCGTAATAAAGACTCTTTGTAGACCATTTTTTTAAATGCATTTTTAAAATTTTCTCTTCAGTTTTATGTTTTATTCTCTTGAACTCAAAACACAATTTTTACTGCTTACAGTAGTTTGTTTATGTAGCTTGGCTCAAATTTTGGTGCTATTTTGTTTAAGTCGTACTTTCATTAATTCATACAACCTGGATCCCTTCTTTGTGCAGATTAATGAGGTTCTACTGTATTTCTGATGTGCTGGCAAGACCTTTTTTTCGGGATGTTTGCTTTCTCGCTTTTATAGTTTCTAATAATGACCGATATGCTTCAGCGTTTCAATTTCAAGTTTTAGTAACTGTCATGAACTCAAAAAAAAAAAAAAAAAAAAATGTACACAGATCTTTGTTGACGAAAAAAAAACTATGGCGATTCGATAATAAAGGTGGATTATAGTAAAAACAAAATTAGCGGAAAAAGAATTTTGGAAAACATTCCGAAGGGTATCGTAGACTAAAATGACATAATGACAGTTTTGTCAATGATTAGTTGGGTTTAGTATTTTTAATGTAAAAACTAATCTATCCTGTAAATAAGCCAGCTACAATATTAGATTTTAAGTGTAGTTTGACGAAATGTTTACCGTAATTCATGAAGCACATTTATCAGTAGGTCATGATGGCAAAAACAGAATACTAAACGAGCCTTTAAGAAAAGGTACATAAGTAACATTACCAAAGCAGTTTATATTTTTCAATATTATTTACAATATATATTGTACGAAAAAAATGTGTTTTATAAAGTATCTAATGAAAATAAAGTAAGAGTTACATTTACTCATTTATTTCGTTTGAAATATTACTGTATGTTTTTACAGAAATCACGAAGTTTTTCTAATTAACTACGCATTTTCAGAAAAGTTGAAAAAAAATTCCCTTCTTTGCAACTGAGACCTTATTCGGAAAAATTATTCGAATTTGTTGCATTCCCCATTACGTGTCGGCGGCTGTAGAGAGAGAAAAAAAAACAGTAAATTTGAATACTTTTATTTAGTTTAATGGTGATTATGTCACTCGGGGTGACAATTTGTATCACACCTCAACCCTCCGCCTGAAAGCTCCAAAAACAAAGAAGAAAATGTTTATGCTAACTTGAAGTTCATACAACTGTCAGAAATAAATTTCAATTTTTGTGGTAAATTGAAAACTTACATTAAAATACAAGTAAAATTATGAACGCATTTTTAAAATTGCCCAGCCCCCAATACTTTAATAAAATTTCCATAAAATGCGATAAATTAAGCGATTTAAGATGTTTTTCGAGAAATTTATCAGATTTGCAATATTTGATTTTTTTTTTTTTTTTATAAACTTTAACTATTTTGAGTTTTATCCTCCTTCCATAGAAAGATGAAATCTGGAGTGGACCGCTCCCTCCTTCCCATTCCGATATGACGCTTCCGTTTACATTATTTATGATATATCATCTAATTTGTTTGTTCTAAGATATTCGATTAAAGTGAAGCAAAGCAAAACCAGTTTTGTTACTTTTTTTGATTGAAATATTTTTGTAAGCTAAGAAAGATATCAAGCCTTTTTTTAATTGTAAAAGTAATTTTTAGTATTGAAAATATTTTTTTTCGAAATGAAACCATCGTTGCTCAACAGAATTATTCAAATTTATTACATTCTCCATCACGAGTCGGAGATTGTATAAAAAAAAGCGGTAAATGTGATAAATATTGAATAATTGATTACATTTACCAAGATTATTGGTGATTGTGCATAATCACCGTTAATTATATACACTCACCAATTTATCACATTTACCGTAACATATATACTTCTTATCCAATACACTGCTAAAAATATAAGTTCAAGGTTTCACCATGAAATTAGTTGAATCTATCAATTGTTTAGAAGTAACCATCATACTGGGGATAGCTTTCACCAAAGTTATAGGGCTTAAGCACACATCAAATTTTTTTTTTTTTTTAATGCGGAACTGATGTTCGTTGTACAAAAGGTGTAATTATTGTAATTTGAGCTCAATAAACAAGATGTGTTTGTTTTTATTTTATTTATTTATTTATTTACAGACGAGCTTCAACTATCGTGAGGAATGCGCCCCACGACCTCTCGCGTAAGTCGAAATTTTGCGTTGGGCAAAAGGGTATGTAATACGATTTTTCAATAATCACACATAATTCTTTTAGACACTTGTAAACCAAGATCATGTGATAACTTTTTTTTTTAATCAATAAACACGTACATCAATCAGGGGAACCAATCCGAGATCTTTTAATCATTCGGGACCTGGATGATGGCGCTTACACCTCAAGCTGTTTTAAACCATTCATTAACTATACATTGCCGTTTCTTACATATATAACTGAATTTTTACTGTATTATTAATTTTTTTACGTTTTTTATGCTGTTACGATGCACAAATTCAATGATCAGTAGGAGAGAGAAACAAAGTAAATTAGTATGGTACGTACAGTGTGCAGTAAAAATGTTGCACCATAATTGTACTGAACAATAGCAGATACTGTAACAATATTTCACAACTTAAAAAATGGAGACAGTGGTGAGTTATGCTCCATAATCAGATTGTTATTAGAATATATTTTTTAATTCAGGTGATTCGCCTTTTCTTTTGTATTTCCCGATCTCTTTAATCCACAATACAAGAGCAGTTTTCATTTTCATAATGCTTAGATTTTTATTAGATATTAGTGTGCGATGTTCAGTATTGAAACTAAGTTCTGAACTTTTATGGATTTCTATTTCTCGACTTTTAATTGTACAGTTAAGTGCCCATGCTTGGGGCACTTTTGAAAGTTTAACTTGAATATCATATTAATCATATGTTTTCAGTTTGAACAAAATGTTTTATTGTTAATAAGAGTCTTGGTATTTTTTTAGGACAAAGTAAATATGTGTAGATAGGGCCTGAAAAAAGAAAAAAAAATCATTGCCTCAAGTTAGGAATTCTGCTCCATAAATTAGGACACTTAACATTTTGATTTTTCTCTTGTTACACAACAATAGGTTATAGCTTGGGACACCAATCACTCTTTTGAAGAAGTTTATTTTACAACTAAATAAAGAAAATTAGTTTGCAAAACTTTCACAGATTTCCTAATGTACGCTTCTCCTTGAAAATAATGGTTGTCTCCCAGATTTCTTAATTTTTTGAATGTTATGTTTCCGTGCTCCCCTCTACATTTGGAAACATAAACGTATTTGCTAAGCTCAAATAACTCTTTATGCAGCTTATTCTTAGCTCTTTATATATTCCTCATTTCACATTTATTTTCATTCCTTCGTTATACGTGTAATTCTCAACAAATAGAGATAGACTTTTTTTCGTTAGTAGAACTAACATTCGTAACGCTTCGGAAAAAACGTCTTTTGTTCATTGATAATAACCATTTTTTTTTTTTAACCAATGACACATTTTCTGTCCTGTAACTGTATGACATAGTTATTGTCATCAAAATAGTCGAATTTTTAACTATATGTTTGTCTCTATACAATTTTTAAATTTTGAACTCAATATTCCTCGTAGGCACGTAGGCACCGTTTATGTCTTGTTGTAACTAAGCTTAGAGCAGTGTGATAAGTTAGAAGCGTATTTGTAAATTCTCAAATTTATTAATAAGTATACGTAAAAATTAAATATTTAAATGGAAATAAACCTGCACAAAAAAGGCACAAGTACATAGCCAAGATGCTGTGCCAAAAAAAAAAAAAAAATCAAACTAATTCTGCTCAGTTAACAAGGGTAACCAAAATTAGTTCCATTCATAAAAATTGCATGTTTCGTCGAAACTTTCATAGTAGTTAAAGACGCCCTACTTCAAAATATAACTATTCCTTTGTCCTGTAATACCATTTATTTCTCATTGGAGGGAACAGTTACAGGAAAATCAGCCTTTAAAACGAAATTTGCCATAATGTTCCAAGTTAGGATACCGTTCCAAGTACTTAACTGTACGAATGTTAGATTCATTCATACCTAATTATCTGGTTTCCTTCGACGAAAGTTAGTTGTTCAAGTATATCGAGAATCTTTACTATAGGGTGGTTCGAAAAAAATCGATTTTTTTTATTTCGAAATCGCGTTACTTCTCAAAAGTTGTAGTTAGATATCCTTAATTGGGGAAAGACAGTCTGAGTTGACATCTTCAGTTGGAGCATGAGGCTGAACGTTTAAAAAAAAAATAGGTTAAAAATTGAACTTTTCAAATATTTTTAAATTTTTTTTTTTCTCATGTTCATGGTGCAACAACCACAAACTATCAGTATATAGCGTAGTTTGAACCTATAAAAATATGTTACAGTTTTTTACGTAAGATCGCGCATACGCCTTTAATTGGGCTAATATCGATTAAAATTTGAAATTTACGTTTTTAATTTGCAAGAGAGAGAGAAAATACATACATGGCATATTTACGTTTCAAAAGTATGTTAAAAGCTCTAAATTTGTTTTATGTAATCTTTCATCACAGTATTATACGAACAAGTACAAAATGTTTTTAGATGTTATATGTTACGGTAAGTGTGATAAATTGTTGATTGTATGTAATTACCGGTGATTATACACAATCACCAATAAACTTGGTAAATGTGATCAATTATTCAATATTTATTATATTTACCGGTTAATTTTTATAATCGCCGACTCGTGATGGGGAATGTAATAAATTTGAATAGTTTCGTAGAGTAACTAGGGTTTAATTCCAAAAAAAATAATATTTTCAACACTAAAAATTACTTTTACAATTAAAACAAGGTTTGATCTATCAAAGCATATAAAAATATTTCAATCAAAAAACGTCATAAAATTGGTTTTACTTTGCTTTACTTTATATAAATATCTTAGAACAAACAAATTAGATAATATATCATAAATCACTATCGGAAACGTCACTACGGGAGGGGAAGGAAGAAGCTGTCCACTACAAATTACACATTTCTGGGGAGGAGGGAGATTCAAAAGAGTCAAGGTTATAAAACAAAATACAAATAATGCAATTCTGATAAATTTCCCCAAATAAATCTTAAATTGCCTAGTTTATTGATTTTTTTAAAAAATTGATTACAGTATTGTGGGGGCAATTTTATAAAATGCGTTCATAATTTTACTTGTCTTTTAAGGTAAATTTTTGATTTACCACATAAATTGACATTTATTTCCGACAATTGTATGAACTCCATGTTTGCACAAATACTTTCTTTCTTTCTTTTTTTTTTTTTTTTTGGAGCGCTCAGGTGGGGTGGGGGTGTACTAAAAATTGCCACCCCGGATGAGATAATCACCATTAAAGTGTTCAAATTGACCGTTTTTTTTTTCCTTTACAGTCGCCGACTCGTAACGGAGAATAATAAATACCGATACATTTTTTTTCCGAATAAGGTCTTAATTCCAAAGAAGGGAAAAACTTTTGAACTTTTCTGTAAATGCGTACTTAAGAATTAGAAAAACATCGTGATGGCTTTTAAAACACACAGTAATATTTCAAACTAAATAAATGAGTAAAATAAACATTCTTTTACTTTATTTTCATTAGATATTTTATAAAACACTCTTTACATGCGTACAATATATATTGTAAATTATATTAAAAAATATAAACTGCTTTGGTAACATCACTTATGTAAATGTGTCATTTAAATGTGCTTCATGAATTACGGTAAACATTTCTTCAAAATACACATAAAATCTAACATTCTAGCTGTCGGCAGCTGTAGCATTTACGGGATAGATTAGTTTTTCAACATTGACAAAACCCATTACGTCATATCTTTTTAGTCTATGATACCTTTGGAATTTTTTACACCATTTTCTTTTTCAAATAATTTTGTTTTTACTGTAATTCACCTTTACTAACGAATCGTCATAATTTTGTTTCGTCAACAAAGACTTGTGTCCTTTTTTTTTTCTTTTTGAGTTCATAACACTTACTAAAACTAGAAATTGAAACGCTGAAGCATATCGGCCATTATTAGAAACTCCGTAAAAGCGAGAAAGCTAACATCCTGAAAAAAAAGGTTTTGCCAGCACGACATCAGAAATACAGTTGAACTTCATTAATCTGTACGAATAGGGGATACAGATTGTACGAATTAATGATAGTACGGCTTAAAAAAATAACTGAAAAACTGAGCCAAGGTACATAAACTAACTACTGTATACGCAGAAAAATTTTGGTTTGAATTCAAAAGAATAAAACATAAAACTGAAGAGAAAAAACAAAATATGGCCTACATCGATTCATATTACTCAAAATTGCATTTTATTTATATAGTGTACATTTAAATGGCTGTCCGGATGAATCAAAATCCAGTTTAATAGTGTTTGGATTAGAGAGGGACTAGTCTATTGAATTGAAAAAATCCTATTAACATGGTCAATAATTGCGCAAACGCAGACAAGCGCATCCGACATAAAGCCCTCGTCGCGTAGAGATACTATACGTCATATGTAAAGCCAAGTAGCTGAGCAAACTGAACAATTTTTGGCAAAGTATCGACTTTTGTTACATTCCCCATTACGAGTCGGGGATTGTATAAGTTAACCGGTAAATGCGATAAATATGGTTAAATATTCAACAATTTATCACATTTGCCGATTTTAGTGGGGATTGTGAACAATCACCGGGGATTGTACAAAATCACCAGATTTATCATATTTACCGTAACATATATAAATGTGTGTGCAACTATGCTTGTGCGTATAATACTGTAATAAAATATTATAGTCAACAAATTTAGAGTTCTTAAAATACTTTTGAAACGTAAATATGTCATGCATGTATTATATTGTATATTAAACACGTAAATTTCAAATTTCAAGCGATTTTAGCTCAAATCAAGGCGTATGCGTAAACAAAAGATGTTATGTAAAAGATATAAAATATTTTTTTAGGTTCATAGTACGCCATATACAGTCGAGCCCGCTTAATAGAATATCGGTTAAAAGAATAGCCCGTTTAACATGATATGTTTTCAATGTACCAAACCAATGTAATGTGTTACAATCGAACCTGCTTAATGGAATATCCATTTTGTCACGAAAAAAACTTCTAAAAAACGGAATATTAAATAAATCGGAATCAAAATAACACATTACATTGGTTTGGTACATTGAAAATGTATTATATTAAGCGGGATATTCTTTTAACCGATATTCTAATAAGCGGGCTCGACTGTTCCCGGTTAATTGAATATCCCTCTTATTAGAATATTTGTTCGTGGCAAAATGGCTATTCCATTAAGCGGGTTTGACTGTACTGATAATTTATGGTTATTGCCCTATAAAAATTGAAAAAAAAGAAAAAAAAAAATACACTGGTGTAAGAAGTAAAAAGAATTTTTAGATTTGGTCTATTATCTCCAGAACTACTGAACCGATTTTAATGAAATTTGGTATGTGCATACTTTGAAACAATGCAAAACAAATAGATTACATTTAAATTAAAAAAAAACGCCTTCAAAAAATACCCAGGAACTAAAAAGCAAAAAATAACTGATTACACTTACATTCTATTTCCTACCCAAACACAGAAATGAAATTTATTTTACAATTCCAGTACAAAAATCAACTAAACTAAACTGACAACTGAACTAAACATAACGTAACTGACAACCCACCGAATCCTGAATTGAACACTAATTTACCTATACGCGATATTAGTCTTTAAAACTAAACCTACTCAGTTACGGTAGGTAGTAGTTTATAGGAGGCCCCGACTTCAAAAGGTTATTAAAAATTAAGAGATCGTATATAATTAGTTAGGTATTTAAAATAATTCATCGTATAGTAATTTAAATCAGTGTTTATTTTATAATTCGGTGTTTAGTTTAGTTGATTTTTGTACTGGAATTGTAAAATAAATTTCATTTCTATGTTTGGGTAGGAAATAGAATGTAAGTATAATAAGTTATTTTTTGCTTTTTAGTTCCTGGGTATTTTTTGAAGACGTTTTTTTATTTAAAAGTAATTTATTTTTTCTTTTTAGTGGTGTATATAACACGGCGAACGTCTCGGAGACTTCCGACGACTGTGAAGAAAGGTTTTTTCAAATGCGTAACTATGTACAAAAGAAATTGTCTTCATCATTTGTTCAACTTTATCAAAGTTTGCATTCCGAAAGCAAATGCACGAGTCACTAAAAAAAAAGGAAAAAAAAACGAAATCGCTTTAAGTTTAGATTTGTGAAATTGTAAATTTTAGAATTGTAATATTGTAAATTGTATTTTATGTTTAGCAATTAGTGTCATGTAATTCGTGATAAAAGTTGCATGTTTCTTCACATGGCCCCACTATAGATGAAGATTAAAAATTCCACTAGAATGAATTTTATGTTTGCTTTAGAGAATCCTTAATTAAAAAATTTCATTATCATTACTCTTAATAATATATATTTTTAGTACTTTCTTTAACTATTGGTAAAGAAAGTATAAACCTTTGTTTATGAATGGATTTTATATTTAATCGTTTGTGAGGGAAATTGCATGAACTTTATTGTTTTACTCTTAACTTTTCCCTAAAGAACAAATAGGGTAAATCAAAGATTTGGAACCTAAGTTAGACCATCCCTAAACAAAACCACCACTAAACAAAAAAAAAAAAAAAAAAGCATAAAAACCGGTTCACTAAGTGAGACGATATACAAAGTTAATTAAGTACAAATCGATTTAAATGTGAGTATGATATTTGAAGAGTTCTTTCAATTTCATCAAACCTGAACTTGATTAACATTAGACCGCCGATGAACTATGCTGTTTCAAACAAAAAAGACTTTTACTCATCGGTACAGGCAGGGGCGTGCACAGAAATTTTGGAGCCCGTAACAAATGACTTTTCCGGACCTCTCTCCATATTCGGCTTGTGAATCCCATCCAATCAAGTACCAGGATCACCCAGCGGCTTGAATCTCATCCAATCAGGAACCTTATTCCACCAGCGGCTTGAGAACGCCTCCCAATCAGGACCAGCAGCGCAGCAGCAGTTTGCTTAAATACCGGAGCCACCGAAGCCAGGAATCAGTCTCACCAAACTCAAACCACTGATGATCGCTGCAGCAAATCAAGCCGAAACGTCTGGAATTTCTACTCCAATTAGACCACGGCCAATAAGCCCGGAAATGTTATCTTCTCATACCTCTCCATATTGTTCACCCCTATATTTCACCGTTAGTTACAAAAATATTGGGCCCCCTCCAGGCTCGGGATCGGGCCAACAGGTGTCCCTCTCCCCCTCCCTGTGTACAGGTGTCTTCGAGTATTTATGGAACATTGTACAAAGAAAAAACAAATCCGACGAGTTCAGAACTTCCTCCTTTTTTTGAAGCCTGCTAATTAATATAACCCTAATTTCAAATTGAACTGGCGGCATCGTGAAATAGTAAATCTAGAATATTGGTCAAACTTCAGAAATCATACACAGTTATAATGTATATTATTAAAGAATATAAATTAAATTGTGGGGGAGGGGTGTTCTGTATTCAATTCCTCTCCACTGAACACTAAATATATTTAAAAATTGGAATATTAAATTAAATCTTTATATTTTAGTGCATAAATAAAGTTATTTATTAGTAAATAAAATATTAAGGTAATTGATTCAACTATTAAAGTAGCAAAATATATTCAATTTACTGCTTTGCTACGCAGTAATAAATACATTAGTAACACCTATAATAACAAATTACCATGCGGCGCAGTGTTGAGAAAATTAATCATCCATGTGCCGCGAGAATTAAATATCGTTCAAGAAAAAGCCAAAACCTTAGGTGTGAAGATACACCGATCACAGCAACACCATGTGACCATGACGTATGAAATTTAAAGTTTCTTGGATTTCTCCCGGACCCCTTATTAGATCCAGACAAAATTAACATTGGACCATCTGGGAAGCATACCCTTCCAAACAAAAAACAATTTTTCAAATCGGTCCAGTATTCTTGAAGTAAAATGAAAACACACATAAAAATCCGCAATATGAAATCATAACCTCCTTTTTTGAAGTCGGTTAATAACGACCCAAAATTTAAAATACACACGCATGATCATAAATAACACTCGTTAGAGTCGAATGGTACGAAATAGCGGTTGCAAAATTGAACAAAAAAATGGGTCAGTAAGTAGTATCGTCCCCTCTAACAGACATATAGGCCTCGCAGTGTGACTCCATATTTGAAATTAAGCATTTTATGGGATTCTAGGGCAAATGTTTCCACTCGTTCATTAACGTTGTTCTCAGGCTTTGGAGGGTCAACGGAGGAGTGTTGCGAGTTGTGATTGCTCTCCTGAGAGCGTCCCAGACATGCTCTATAGGGTTGGAGTCTAGAGATCTGCTTGGCCAATCCATCCAGTGAATATCCTCCCTTCCAAAAATTCGTCGACCAGAAGAGCTCTATATGAACTTGAGTTAACATCCATTAAAATTTGCTCAGGGCTAGCAGTGCCCCTCAATAGGTGAGCAGAGGGTTCCAAGTCCACATCCCTATATCTCGCAACTGTCACAGAGCCTCTCTCTAAGACATGGAGGGGTGTGCGGCCATCCAACATGATGTCTGCCCAGACCGCTAAACCACCACCACCATAATGGTCGATTTTGCGGATATTGAAAGGGCAGGTAGCGGGTTCCGCTTCATCTTAACCGACTACATATTATTGTCCTACGTTCATTTGAATAGAAATAGGAACCCGCTGCCTGCCCTCCAATATCCGCAAAATCGACTATTTTGGCAGTGGTGGTACATTATGTTGGATGGCTGCACACCCCTCCATGTCTTTGAGAGAGGTTCTGTGACAGTTGTGAGGTATAGGGATGTTGTCTTGGAACCCTCTGCTCACCTCTTGAGGGGTACTGCTAGCCCTGAGCTAATTTTAATGGATGTTAGCGGAAGTCCATATGGAGCGCTTCTAGTCGACGAATTTCTGGAAGGGTGGATATTCACTGGATGGATTGGACAAGTAGATCTCTTGACTCCAATCCTATAGAGCATGTCTGGGACGCTCTAGGGAGTTAAATCACAACTCGTAACATCCCTCCGGGGACCCTCCATAGCCTGAGAACAGCGTTGTTGAACGAATGGAAACAATTGTCCCAGGATCTCATAAACGACTTCATTTTAGGTATGGAGTCACACTGCATGGTCTATGTGTATGTTAGCGGGACCATACCGCCTACTAAGCCATTTTTTTTTCGTTCAATTTTGCAACCGCTGTTTCATATCATCCTACTCAAACGAGTGTTATTTATGATCATGGTTGTGTATTTTAAATTTTGGGTGGGTATATTTGTTTTGTAGTGTTTCAATGTATGTACATACCAAATTTCATTAAAATCGGTCCAGGAGTTCTGGAGATAATAGACCAAATCTAAAAATTCTCTTAATTTCTTACACCAGTGTAATTTAAATTTTTTTGAAAATTTCAATTTTAACATATTTTTTCAAACTTTCAGCATTATGCGCGAATGAAGATGTCAATTCAGAAGTTTTTTTTCCCCCAATTGAGGATATTAAAATAAAACTTTTGAGAGGTAACGCAATTCTGAAATAAAAATATGGTTTTCTTTTCGAACCATCTTGATCTTTACTTTTTTGTTAGCTGCCAGAAACACATTCTTTCTCTCTCTCTCTCTTTTTTTTTTTTTCAGTCTTAAAACGTAAGGTTAAACAGCGCACTTTGATACCATTATATTTTATCAACTTTCATATTTAGAAGGATGATATAAAAAATGATGAGCGGTTATTTGTATGGGGCAGTAATAAAACGATGTTTAAACCTTCACGTTGTTGAAACTTCCGCTGTCAGAGATGCTGAATGGATGAAAATCCTTTCCAGAAATCAATATTTAGTAGTAAATAACAAAGCTGATTCTCACGCACAGTCATTTACTTCCGAAAGTTTGTTTGTTTGTTGGCAAATAATTCGCATTAGCTCCAAAATTCGTTGCTCGTGAAAAACTCGCGTTATGGCCATTTCGCGTAAGTCGAATCGTGTTGTAGCTCATGTCCACTGTATTTTACTTTGCTTAATCAGATTGTTGCCTTGAACTACATAGTTTTAGACTAAGGTAAAACTAGCCTGCGGTGAAATCGCTCCTTCCAAAGTGTGTTCATGTTTTAAAGTATTTTTAGCGTGCTAAAATCAAATTGGCAGCCAGAAAGTCTCTTTCATACCATATCATATCATAGAGTTTGATACAAAAAAAAACATATTATCGATATTTTTTGTGAGGACACAGTTAATTCAGATTTAATTATATAATCACAAGCATAATAAAGTTGCGAAGAATGTTCTGCGAAATTTTTGTTAATTTTTCATATCACAGTAATGATGCACAATGTCAAAGTACGGCAATTTTAATCAAGTTCCTTCGATAATTTTTAAACACTTAAATTGGTGTAGCTGAGCTGTTCTAAGTCAAGGAGTTTATCATTTCTAACGAAGAACTGTACACGAAACACAAAGAATCGATTCAAAGCATTAGTCGGTAGCATGCGATGCAGCAGTTACATTCATGACCCTATAGTTGTGTTCAATGGAGGATATCATTTCTTCTGACATGTCTTTCTCCAATACTAAAGCTTAGATCTAATCCTTTTAGGAGATGAAAAAATATTTACGTGAGTGAAAGAGAGCTGCATAAAAAAAAGTATTTCGAAGAATTGAAGGGTTAACGAATATTCTTCGGTTATTTCTTTGTGGTTAACGAATATTCTTCGGTTAATTATGTAAAAACAGCCTTTTTTTTATTTTTCCCATACTTCTGTTCAGCTTTTGAATCGTAAAAAAAATCCAGCATTTTGCACCTGAAGTTATTAAAATTTTTTGTTATCTAAAAAGCTTTTAAAAAGACATATTTTCAGTTATTAAGAGGTTACTCTCTATATTCAAATAAAGCATGATCATAAGGTTGGGTCGAAAAACACATTTTTTTTATATAATCAATTTCTAATAGCGCGCAAAACTTGCGCATTGACATCCTAATAAATCAAAAAATAAATAATTTTTTTAAAAAATTGGTTTTAAAATCGTCCAAGAATCCTCAAATTGAGAAAAAGTAGAAAAAAATCTGCAATTTTTAAAGACGTTTATTTAAAAAAAAATAATTATTTCATTTCTAAATAGAGAATTCTAATTTATAGAAACAATTTGGGGGCACATCATGAATTATTTGAATTCGCACAAAAGAATTAAAATATCATTTTTTAAGTAAAAGTTATATTATTTCAAAAATTCTTAACATTTGTTAACATTTCTTAACAATATTATTTCAAAAATTCTAACATCATGAATTATTTGAATTCGCACAAAAGAATTAAAATATCATTTTTAAAGTAAAAGTTATATTATTTCAAAAATTCTTAACCTACCATAAAGCTGTAAAAATATACTATTAAAGATCCGTTTCCGTGTTTTACATACATTTCTCTTACACTGAAAAAGACCTTACCGCCATTTCAACTTTTTCCGGGGAGGGGATTTGGGCCGAAGGGAGCAAATTCAATGGAAGTTTCAACGGAAAACAGTAAAAATCATGACAACCCAAATGTAAATACAATTATTTCTCATAGCCGTGAAGGGGGGGGGGGTCAATGGACCCGACCCCCCAACCCCTAAATGACGGGCCTAATCAAGTGGCGGTGGCAGCAAGTCACCTACAACTCACTACCCTACATAATTAACCAACATCAAATATTCAAGTTATGGAAAGTCTTTGACTTTCAATGAAGTTCAAAGTCTTGTATTGCCATACTTGACAACAATGGTAGTGGCAAAGAATCAGCGTGCACTTGAGCCAATCAATAAGTTCAGGATAATCTGCGGCTTGAAAATTAATTAATGAAAGCTCGAAGAATCTAACGTGACGTACTACTGGCATCACATATTTCAGACTTTAAGTATTCTCCTGTTGCCTAATTCTCGAATGTGCTCGAATGTAGTCCAATATCATCACCACTTCATATTCTCGGCATGACAAAAGAACGAGTTTCTATGAATGATGGGCTCAAGGATTTTTTTTTTAATGTTACTCGGTAAATGTCTTATTGTTTGAATAACCTTTAGTATATGCTTCGGACCGTCTTTCATGGTGTAATGCATCTTAATATCAAGCCAAATAGAAGGGTTAGTCTTTACTACAATTTTTCCAGTATCTGCATTACGCTTGCTGGACTAATTTGGGAAACATAAAGTCCTAACACCCAGTTAGCACAGTTAACTGTTGGGAACTATTGAGGCGTTTGCGATTCTTAACAGCTAATTTTGGATCACTTGTTGAAATTTTTCTGTGCTAGGGGTACGGAAATTTCAACGAAAGGTGAAATTTACGTCCGATACTCAGTCAGTAGATAGATGTGTAAAACTTGTAACGGAGACTGGTGGAAAAGTTGAAACCCATGAAAACCCAGATGGTTTTAAGAAGTTGTTAATATTCAGAACAAGATCTTTGATGAAAAAGTCGATACTAAGTCACAGTTTAAAGAACTTCAATAGAAAAATTCACACACAAAGGGGGTAGGGTGTGTGTAGGGGAGAAGGGAGGGGAGAGAGCTCGAGTTGCTGCTACCTCCACGTGTGAGTACTGATTCATTTTAACATAATGGAAAAATAAGTAAAGCACTAAAATGGATGTTTAATATTCATTGGAAGCCAAAGCCCTGCCATAACTTGAATATTTGATAACACACTCAATTGGTAGAGAGATGAGCAAAATTTTTGACAGAGGCCGAAGAAAAATGTCGCAAGTGTGAAAACTGGGAATGTTTTCATTGTAAATAACAATAGATCAAGAACATTTCAAACGAATTCAGAATTTAACAGCATAATGAATCACATCCAAATTGGTTGATTGATTGTGAGTGGAACTCGACTTACTGCCACCGCCACGTGATTAGGCCCGTCAATTAGAAGGCCAGGGGGTGATTCATTGCCCCTCCCCTCCTCACCACCACCACAGCTTTAAAAAGTAAATGTATTTACAATTGGGTCGGCGTGATTTTTGCTGTTTTCCGTTGAAACTTCCATTGAATTTACTCTCTTCGACCCTCCTCCCACTGGAAAAAATTGAAATGTTGTTCCTGCACGTGGTGAGTCCTGAGTAATTTTAGCATAAGAAAAATATGTGTTAAACATTAAAACAGATGTTTAATAGCGTATGTTTATAGCTTTATGTCAGGTTAAGAATTTTTAAAATAATATAACTTTTACTTAAAAAATGATATTTTAAGGCTTTCTACACTAATTCAAATGATCAACAATGTACCCTGAAATTTTTGCTGTACATTTCGGTAACTACAAAGTGTATTTTTTATACTATTAGAAATGAAGTAATTTATTTTTTTGAAAAAAAATATGCGTCTCTAAAAATTGCCGAGTTTTTTTTTTTTTTATTTTTTTCTCAACTTGAAGGCTTTTGCGCGATTTCAAAAATCATTTGCAAATTTTAAAATTATTCTTCCCGTTATTAGGATGCCAATTTGCAAGTTTTCCGTGCTATTAGAAATCGATGAGAAAAAAAAAAGTTTTTCGACCCAACCTAATGATTATGCGTTGAAAATGTTGATAACGTGAGTCGTTATTTTGTTCTACATCATCTAGCTGTTAGCGAAAAACCTATGTGAATGTTAATTGTTTTAACGCGAAATCCTTGCGTGTGTGCTTTTTATGAATAAAGAAATAAAAAAAATAAATAAGTACAAAAAATAAGTTAATGAATATGATGTTTATTTTATCTATCTATACATTTATTCCAACGATGTGCAGCTCGGAGTCCGATTTCTGTTAAATTAATTAGATAAAGAAGCTCTTTATTGTTTTAAATGAGTTTAAGCACTTTTTATCCAGCATATCGCAAAATAGTTGTTTTGCTGTTCTTTTGTTGATTGTGGTAAATAGCAAACTAAAATTTATTAGCTAACCTGAAAATTTCCTCGGCAACTCGGTTCATGTTAGAAATTAGTATACATTGTTGTGAGTTGTGTTAATATATGGTTGGACAGAGAGATAAATATGAAGAGATTTTGATAAACACAATGAAGGAATAATTATTGTTCTCTAAAAGTTTTTATGTATGAAAATATTAAAAGTAGGTGTAGAGTTATTAATATTTAGATAGATACAGATCAGTTAGTAAAGATTGAAATAGATATTCATTGATTGATAGTTATAGAGATCGAATAAAATGTATTGAGAAATATACAGAAATATAGATATTGCCTGACATACTTTTGAGAATGTTACCAAATTTATTTGAGCAAACTCAAAGGCGGTATTTTTCGCTTAAAAGTATAAAGGCCGTACTATCTAGCAGCCAAAGGAGGCAAGTGAATAACGAAGTAAAACTGATTGTGACATGGCTTAAAAATAAATCCTGTCAAGCATGCGTATTCATTTCCTTCATTTTTAAAGGGAGATCCCAGAAGATTTTGTAGAACTTCAAAGCTTTGAAAGAGGCAAATTAAAAGAGAGAAAATGCATCCTTCGATCCAACTCACCATTTATTCATTTCTTCCCCCTTTGCATGATTTATCCTCAATTAAAATATGTTAGAAAAATTTGCGCAACCTTTCTTTCTTACTATAAGTTAAGCAAGAGCGTTTCATTCGCCTAAAGTGTAGTTAATATACCACACTGTCAAGAAAAACATTTTTATAAAAAGTTTTTTTAAAAAACTTCGCAAATATTATCTTTGAAAGCAGAAACTATAATTCTGAACCAAATTCGTTTTAAACCCATTTTTGTTTTGACACATAACTTAATATTGGTTGGAAAAATGCTTTGATCAAAGATTAGTAAATGCTAAGTAGTAGAAGAGATTTTAAAGTCTTGTAAAATGCTACATATACAGTAGAAGACCATTATAACGCCGACCTATATAACGCAATTCTCTAAAAAACGCACAACGTTTCAGAAGTAAACAGTAGGTTTTGGAAACATAAAAAATCCCTCTGTTTTGCTTTGCAAACATAAAAAATGGTTATGCAAATTAAATTTTGCAAGTTTTTCATCTTTCCACCTAAATTCAAAGCTTTTAAATTTAAAATTTGTACTCATAGTAAACAAAAAATACCAGATGGCTGTTGAAAATGCTGCTGTTATGCGAGGCATGAAGCTAGCAAAAGTGCAGGACAATGCACATTCTTTTGATTGTGAAACATATTTATTTGTGAATAACTAATTGTAATACTGGTGCTTTAATACTCATTGCAGATAAAACTCAATATGAAGTGCTAATATATAGATATAATCTGAATGTTAGTTTCAAAATTTGTGAAATGATCTATATACGCAAAAAACTGTATAACGCAAAAGCTGTGGTCCCAAGGTGTGCGTTATAACGGTCTTCTACTGTACCTGCAATAAAAACTTGGAATTTACAGAACCAACTTTTATTTTTCTTTTTTTTAATCTGAAAATATATCAAGTCTTTGAAATAAAATTTTAAGTTTCGCATCTGAAACTTTACTTTAAATTTTATCTAGATGAGAATTCCTCCATAAGCGTTTTCTTCAAGATAACCATAAATTGTTCTTCTTATTATTAACAAAAAAAAAATAATAATAATCCTGCATATACATTTGACGTTAGGGTTTTTGGAAAATTATGTGCCAGACTGCGAACACTTTGTCAGAAATACTGCAAGACTGTCACAAAATGAAGTTCATAGAAACGAGTATATATGCCATTTGCAGTAGCTACAATGGAGTGGCGTGGGGAGTATCGTGTATTAGATGTGGAGGAGTACATTCGTTATCGGGGTTTTGTGATTATTGTTGAACGAGCAACTCACATTCGGTTCGAATTTGGCCGTCATGATAATACTTCAGACAGAAAAAGGTTTTACGTTTTGGTGTTAAAATGAGGAGGAACTGGATTTTTATTAAAAAAGAAATCGCCTGCCTCGGATCATACAGTAGAAGACCGTTATAACGCACACCTTGGGACCACAGCTTTTGCGTTATACAGTTTTTTGCGTTATATAGATCATTTCACAAATTTTGAAACTAACATTCAGATTATATCTATATATTAGCACTTCATATTGAGTTTTATCTGCAATGAGTATTAAAGCACCAGTATTACAATTAGTTATTCACAAATAAATATGCTTCACAAGCAAAAGAAAGTGCATTGTCCTGCACTTTTGCTAGCTTCATGGCTCGCATAACAGCAGCATTTTCAACAGCCATCTGGTATTTTCTGTTTACTATGAGTACAAATTTTAAATTTAAAAGCTTTGAATTAAGGTTTAAAGATGAAAAACTTGCAAAATTTAATTTGCATAACCATTTTTTATGTTTGCAAAGCAAAACAGAGGGATTTTTTATGCTTCCAAAACCTACTGTTTACTTCTGAAACGTTGTGCGTTTTATAGAGAATTGCGTTATATAGGTCGGCGTTATAATGGTCTTCTACTGTAACACCAGAAAAAGAGGCGTGTTGATCCACGAAAAACCGAGTCAATCAGAACTTAAATAGTCAGCTGCCCTGGAATTGTCTAAAATGATTGTGAAATGAATCCTGCACAAAGATCTGAACATGCACAAATAGAAAAGGATGGTTACTCAAGAATGTAATAGAGATTTCGAAGAAATTCGTTCAGCTGTATTTGAAGCCATTCTTAAAAACATTTGATTTAATAAATTCCCTTTCACAAAATAAATTTTAATACCACGTAATGCAAAAGAAAATCGTATTTACTGTTCATAAATAAATGTATTTTCTCTGTATTGTTTGTTTAGCTGCAACTTTCTTTTGGAATACTAGAAAGCTATTTTCCGGACACTATGTCATGCACGCACACACATATAAACCATTAAGAGATCTTAATAGTGGAAAATGATAAGGGCAAAAATATTCTAGTTGAGAACTGCAGAAAGTCTGAAAAGAGTCTTTCTTCTAAAAGATGTCGAAGTTATATTCAACAATAGTATAATTTATTGTGAAATTTTTACGGAGTTTTGCGCTTTAAGGAGAATCCTCATTGTCCTAGTAATTATTGAAATAGTTGTTAGCAAATATTCAGCATTCGCGTCAAATAAAAGACATTCTTAACAAAAGTCTGGAAGCTCTTTTCCCCTGTTCAAGCAACGCTCCAATGATTCCCTTAATACGAGTAATGCACTTTCAGCCAGCTGTGAGTAGCGAAGTACATTTCAATAGCAGAGGAACAAATTCGCAATGACTCAAGTACAGTTCAAATTATTATGATTTGTTTACACTGATAAATTACTAGCAGACGGAAGATTTTCCTTTTCAGTTAGGAATAATTTACTGCTTCTGAAGAGTAATTGAAATGTAAAACACAAACAATGTTTTACGGAAAAAAAAAATATTTGCATTCAAATTGCTGACATAAAGATTTGTGAGAGTAAATGAATCCTGGCAAGCTTTTTTTAAATATATATACTGACAACAGAAAATAAACATTTATAATAACATTGATTTTTTCCCCTCAAAATAATGGTGCACGACTCTCTCTGGTTGCTCGACTGGGGTGCGAGGTTAGATGGCTGAAGTCTGTTAAGGTTCACGAAAATGCATTATAAATTTTATGACTATTCTAATTAATAAAATTCCCACAGGAATCCAATACTTATTTCTTATTATATTAGGTGCACTATACTAGGCTCCTTGCGGGGGCTCAATGCCGCCTTTGGTGGGTGACAATTAATGATTTTATGCATTTATCCCTGGATGTTCTCAGGAGAATATAAGGACTGAATGTCCAGCCCCTTATATCTGGCCTCTTAAGAGTAAAAGGGGTGAGACGGTGCGTAATGGCTTTCCTAGGACGTTTTATATCCAGCGGTACCAGTATTGACCTGCTAGACATTGACTGTCCAGAGGAGATCGAGTTACAGCCCCACGCATAGACAGACACTTATACAATAGTATAAACTTATAGTATAGCTTGTAGTGTTTAATAGTATAGAAAAGGAGTCTTTGCTTGCCAACCCCCGTTTGCCTAGTGGGATGCTCAATACCGCCTGCGGCGAGTGAAAATTGATAATTTCGCTGTTCGCTGCCATACACACATGTGTACACACAAACAAGTCCTTGCACACATACGCACACGTAACCGCCCAGGAGGAGAGGCAGGCTTGGGAGGACATGTGAGCCGTTTCTAGAAACAATAGCCTCCAATGAGTAGGGTCCTGTCGCAACTCGTGCTTGCGAAAAACATAATTCGAATTCAAAGCGTCAGAATTCAAATTAGATACACACACTCACACACACACATACACACACACAACTCAAACAGAATTCGATCGAATTGAATACAATCAATTGTATTTACCGATAGCGCAGCCAAAAATTTGCATTGCTTCACCCGGATTAAATTTCTAACTACGCTACTAGTAGATAGAAGTCCATCAAATTAAACACAGTGGAGTTGAATATGTCCTTAAAAGAAAACAAGTTACTTTAAATAACTTTTAATAAACCTAATAATCTCAATTTAATGAAATGTTATTCCACAAGCAATTTTTCCGAAAAATTATACAGAAATAACAAATTAGAAACATTACGTAGTGTCCTTTTTGTAGTCCAATTTGTCACCAAGTAGTTGCCCATTTATAACATCTTTTCAGGGGCAAATTCAACTCTAACATAATTGATCGAATTTGATTCGATCGAATTCCATCTACCAAAGGTGCAGCCCAAAATTTCCACCCAGAAGAAAATTTCTCACAAAGCGACTGATAGATAGAATTCGATCGAATCAAGCATAATCGAGATAAGTATGCCCCTAATTCGGCATGGAAAATAACACCGTTTTGCCTCAAAAAAAAAAAAAAAAAAAAAAAAGCTAACACTTCTATTGGAACCTCTGTGCACAATTGAAAAGGGAGGTGAGACTCTACAGAGGTGAATTGGTGCTTGAACTTACCAGAACGCCGTTACTTTTCAAGAAAATTATTTCCCTTTCATACAAAGCTGGTGAGGTATTTTTGGTTCCCCGTACGTTCATATGCACGTGCGAACTGGCCGAAAAAACTAAACATACATCCGGGAGTGAGTAAAATGGAATTTTCAGGCCAAATTCGAATGATTTTTTCTTTTCATGAATACATTACTTCTACTTCGTGCAAGGAAGCAAAATAAAATACTAATTAATCGGTAATTCTATCTTTCAAGTGATTTTTTACACAAATGATTAGGGAATAAAGAATTTCATTGCGTTTCAATGGTTTAAAAGAGCACTACTTATGTTAAATGTCATTCATCAGAAACCGAGCAGTAAATTGTACTGAGTAGCAAAGTAGCAGGATTGTAAACAAATAAACCTTATTGATGACAAACCATAATTTTTTTGTTCTTGAGAAATTAAAATTAAAAAAAATATATATACGTATTTGTTTTTGACATATTTTTGTTTAAATTTTTACAACTTGATTGGCTTTGCAAACGTAATTATGGAAATTTATATTTTAAATTCATTTGTCATTTCTAAAGTAAGTATGATTTTGTGCTAAAATTTTCTGCTACCTTTTTTGTTCGTTTGTCATTTTGATGTTAATTATTCAATTGTTGTTGATATACCATTAGATCTTAAATTTTCATTGTAATAATGCTGATTAATAATGATACTCAGACAGAGTGCAAACCCATCAAACCGCAGTCTCAACAAAAGTGAATTTAGTGCTTTTTTATTGTTTTAAAGCTATTTTTATACTTATGTAACAAGTATTCTGGGAGGATATTAGTGATCTTTAATTGTTCCAAAACATATCCTAAAACCTGTACCAAAACGTGTGCCGCAAAATATTCAGTTTAAGTTTTCAAAAAGCCTTTCTTTAATGCTATTTTACAAGTGTCTAAAAAGTGCGCTAAATAGGCTGCTGAACTAAATATATGTTCCGAACAGTGTTTTTAGAAGGATTTTGAAAACTGGCCAAAAAAATTGTTCTGAAAAAGGGGACAAGTGTCCGTGTTCAAAAATTATTATGAAAAGTGCTCGGTTCAACCGTTCTAATGACTATTACAAAAATGGTGTTCTATAAAAGCAGACAAGTGTCCGTGTGCACAAAATGTAGTATTATTTGCCGTGCAAGCACATTCGCGTCGTACACGTTTAATAAGCGGTAATACTTCAAAATAGCAATCAAGAAATATTCATAATTTCGGCAAAATACCATCAATTTATGAAATGTTTTCACCTAAAACGCTGATATTTCATGACAGTCGCTGTAAGAAAATTCAGAAGAAAAAAAATCTGAAATCGTAAAACTCGAACGTACTTTCAATCTTTAAAACACTATTTTTAGATCTTTCAGCATAAGAAACATTTTCCACGTGAAAACCAAATTCTGACTGACAGCCGAATCTTTGCTAAAAAAGGAGGAAAATGGCTGTCTCAGAACTGTGTCCCGTGAATAATTTTCTGCAAATAAAACTAGATCAGAAATTCAGTTTCATAGTGTCCACTTTCATAGCCGTCATAAAATTCGGGAACATTCCTCAGCTATCTCTTAAAATTTTGTATTTTCTCTATTTTTCCCAACTTGGCATTTTTATTTTGCTTTGCTTTTACTTTACACTAGAAAGAAGAAATGAAAATATTCGAACCAAGTTTCTCTCATTCAAAAGATTTACAGAGTGGTCCAAAGGCGTTATATTGACGGAGATCAAAGAGTTTCAATTTGTGTCAATGTTCATTTTCTCTTTTTATTCATTCACCATATTTTAGTATGTTTCTTTAATGCATGGAGAAACGTTATTCTATTTTATTAGTTACGAGTATAGTAAAAGTTTCTGATTTTTACGAAAAGACTAAGGATATCGACGACAGACAAATCGTTAAAATCAGAGACATATATTCTGTGCTTGTAAATGTAGGCTCGTTAGTTCTATTAGCAGGTATAGGAATTTGACTGTATAAAAACTTAACTAGTGTAAATTTATTTATTTTATTTTTGAGTTGGAATAATACATACTTAAAAGATGGTGACATAAGTAAAATTCCTTTGAAAGCAAGACTCAAATACTTTGGGAAAGACAAAGTTGGTTGGCTTTCTATTATGATTCGCATTTATAATACACAAATACCTGAAAGGAATTTCAGATAAGATATTTCTCTAACCTGTTCCTGTTCAAACATCCCGAACTGAGAAATGGGAACCTGTGAGTGTTGTTCACTCGTATTTCAAATTCAAACCTATTGGTCGGATTTGAAATACCATTAGGTCACACAATATGACGGTACTTCCTAATATGGGGTGAGCATGTAATTTTTACCCATACGTTTGACACTTATGGATAATGTCGGTTCTAATGTTTATCGCTGTGTATTTTTCTGTGTGTACTAATTGTTATTGTAATGCTTTGTGTTGTTACTCGAAAGAGAGACACTAAGCAGTCGTTGTGGAAGACATGGGGGTTTGCCTGTATTAGAGTTTCGATATTTTTTACTGTGTTACAGGAATCAAATTGCACCATTTTTGTAAAATAGTAGTTTTAACTTTATAAATTATAATTCCCTATCTATTCACGCTAAGTACGTGTTCTTTCGGTATGTGTTCGATTTCAAGTGTCATTAAATGCGTGTGATTTAAAATGAAAATCAGGTTGGAGAAGCACGCAGTATGGGGTAGGACACAATATCGAGCAAAATACGCAATACGGGGCGAAGCAAGCTTTCTTTTTTCTTAAAAAAAAAAGGATAAGCTGATAAATTAAAGTGAAGATGAAAATGCTGCTGTGTGTGTTTATTGCACACGGTCATCCTTAAATGATGGGAATGAACGGTGTGTTTGGGGTTGAAAAATAGTTCAAAGAGGTTCATTTAGACTAGCTGATAATTTAAAAAAGGATATTGTTTGTTCGAACCCCACATAATTGTTTTATAAAATGCAAACACTCTGTTGCTAACACTATTTTTTGGTACCCCGTAATATCAGGTCACCATGTACACAAGCGTTTTCAGATTGTTTTCGGAATTAAAATTTTTTGCTGGAACTTTTAAGCATTTAGGGGTCTAAGGACCCTTAACCTTCCAATGTTTCGACTTTCTGAAAAAAATACACTCCTGGTAGTGAAAATTGCAACACTACGAAGTACTTACGCGAGTGAGCTGAAAATTGCAGGAAATGTAAAGTAGGGCATGATATGCAAATGATTAGAATTGCAGACCGGTAGCGCATGCGTATGCTGAGCAGCGCCCTCTGAACGGCGGATTGAAACGAATATAAATAGACGGCTGTAGCGAGGATTAGCCGTGTTTTGCAGATTTATTACCATACGAAAAAAAAAACTTTTCAAGTTATCATAAAAATGTGTAAATTTTTCCCATGGAGATTTATTTTTACAGCAGCTGTTTAAGTCTTTTTTTTTCTGAGGTGCCAGTTTTTCGTTTTGCGTGCATGATATCTAAGAAAGTTTCTTATGTATTTCCGTAAAACTTTTTATGCATGTTTGTCTGATTTATTTTTATAATCTAAACCTAAATTTTAGCTAAAAATGAATGTAAATATTTTAAAAAAATATTTTCACCTAAAATTTAGGAAAAAATTGATATTAACTTTAAAAAATTCAAAAAAAAATTTTAATTTATTTATTTATTTGAAATTATTTAGTTTCAGATCATTAAAATAAACCTGATAAACATGCATTAAAAGTTTTACGGAAATATATAAGAAACTTTCTGAGATATCATGCACGCAAAATGAGAAACCTGAGAAAACGCAACCTGAGAAAAAGAGACTTAAGAGTCATTTTCGTAAAGCTGTACACTTTTGATAGTTGATGTCTTCAATTTTCGTGAAAATTTCAGGATGTGTTAGTATTAGTGTGATAAGAAAAAGTGAAGTTTCTTTTTTTTTTTAAACTGATTTGTTTGTCCTTGAGTAGGGATCAAAGTTTAAGGTCATGAAAAAAAAAGGAGCTAAATATATGATTGTTTTGCTTCAAAAGCAATGATTGAACCAAGCCAATTCTTTTAGATAAGTATACTACTTGATACTAGGGACATTTTAGTATAAATATTTTGGTGACTCACTCATAGCTTTGAGGGCAAAGGTCAATTAAAAATGCAATTTTTTAAACTTTTTTTTGCCTTGTTTGGCACGGATATCTGCTAAAACCGTGAATAACCTTCGGAAATAAGTATATGATTAACTACTCACCACACTACAGTACAAAGAAAAATATAAAATAGCTTTCGTTTCTCTCGGCTTTTGTAGTTAAACGGTCTAAAAGTCGATGATTTTTTTAAAATGGCCAAGTTTAGAAGTTAATAACTTTGATCGCGACGGGTCAACAACTTTGGGACACAGCTGTAGTTATAGTCTGAAAAGTGTAGTTTGAGGTCCAGGTTAGAAACTCATGGCAACTAATCAACTTTTTTAATTACGCGGTCTCAAAGTTGATAATTTGAAACAACAAGAATCAAAGTTTCAGGTCAATTTTTCTATAACGCCCGAGTCAATAACTTTAAGCAAGAGCTGTAATTATGTTCTACGTGGAGTAGTTTTAGACTCATGTAAGAAAACCATGATATCTAATCATCTTACTTAATTAAAAACGATCTCAAAAACGATGATGTCAGTATAAAAGAGCGTTTATTCAAGAGTTCATATGCGTGCTTCTCAAAAACTTACACTGTGAAAAAATTCCGAAACGCTACTGGTTATTTGAGTGGAACGTTTCGGGATTTCAGAGGTTTTCACCTATTTCCCCAAAAAACCAAGTATCTTCGCAAAAAAGTTTCCTGAATTCCTGGAAGATGCACGAATGCAGACCTTGGACTGGTGTGAAAAATATTTTTTGCTACCAGTTTAAATATTGACGGAGCGTGTTTATTAAGTGCATCTGCTTTTGATTGTTTATGGCCCGTCCGGATTGACTAAACTTCCAATGGAAGCAAATAAGTCACTGGATAGCTTTGCGAGGCAGGAATTGCAAGCAAGGAGTATGCTTGGTTCTTGCTTGCAATTTTCGCGAAGCTTGGCCGTGGTTGCTCTAATATTTCTGGAGCTTTCTTGGTAAATCAGGAAGGTTCTAATCAAATAAATTAAACCTACTTAATTTTTCTAGAAGGTTCACGTCTGGCTTTAATAGGGGAGATTTCTTAATATTTCAGAAAGGTTACTGACTTTTATCGGAAAACGTTCCTGGTTTTTGCAAGATATGTTACTGGCTGAAATTGGGCACGTCAGCTGCCTATTATTTTCCAGGAACGTTTCTGAATCGTTTTTACAGTGTATGAGCTCAAAGTCACATAAATTTTAGAACGAATCAATAGCCAAATGTACTTTAAGGTCCCAAAATTTCACGCTTCCTGTGTAATGATGTTTTCTGTAACCTTAACCACAACATGGCAATTCTTCTCACAAAGCTGATCCGCCATTTTGGATCACTATATTTTGGAGATCCTAGATCCTCAGGATTTGGATCTCGGAAGCTGAAAATTAGCATCAGGTTAGTTTCAAAAAAAAAAAAGACATCTATCTCTACAGCTCTATAAAATTTCATCCTTTTCGGGGATGATCGAGCGGAGACGGTTGAAAACTCAGATCAGTTGACGTGGAATCACACTGATATAAACATTATGCACATAAGATAAATCAATACCTTTGTGCAGAACAGTAAAGTAAGAAAAACAACGTTAAAAAAAAGCACAAATTTGCCAATAACAGCAGACACGTGTTTCGGCGTTACAGGGAACGCCTTTTTCAATGCAAAAAGTAATGAGCTTATGCATGAAAAGACATCAACGCCGAAACACGTGTCTGCTGTTATTGGCAAATTTGTGCTTTTTTTAACGTTGTTTTTCTTACTTTATTATGCACATATTTCACCTGTATCTTTTGTTATTGTCTAACGAACCTGTCCCCCCCCCCTTTTTTTAACTTTGAATTCATGCTTTTTAATGCCAAATTTAATGAATTTGTTTATTTATGAAAGTTTATTACTTAGTAGTGCATGTGCAAATTCTACTGTAATTATGAACACTATCTCTTCCCCAATTGCAATCCTTTTTCTAAAATATAGCATTGATTTACGATCATTATAAAGTCAAAGATCACCAAAGATGCATGTGAATGTCACAATATTATATCAGAGTGATTCTACGTCAACTGACCAAATTTTTTAAACTTGTCCCTGCTCGATCATCCCCGAATAGGATGAAATTTTATAAAGGTATAGAGATGTCTTTGAAACTAACCTGTGCAAATTTCCAGCTTACGAGATCCGAATCCTGAGGATCTAGGATCTCCAAAATGGCGGATCAGCTTTGTGAGAAGAACTGCCATGTTATTGTCAAGGTTACAGAAAATTTTATAACATTAGAAGCATGAAATTTTGGGAGCTTAAAGTACATTTCGCTGTTGATTCGTTCTAGTATTTATGTAAGTTTGACTTCGTAAGATTTTGAGTAGCACGCATCGTGAAAAAAACGCTCTTTTACACTGAAATCATCATTTTTTGATATTATTTAATTAAGTAAGATCATTAGATCTCACGGTTTTCTTACACGAGTCTAAAACTACACCACTTAGAGCATAATTATAGCTCTTGCTCAAAGTTATTGGCTCAGGCGTTATAGAGTAATGGACCTAAAACTTTGATTCTTGTTGTTTCAAATTATCAACTTTGAGACCGCGTAATTTAAAAAGTTGATTAGTTGCCATGGGTTTCTAACCTGGACCTTAAACTACCCCTCTCCGCCTATAACTACAGCTGTGTTCCAAACTTGTTGACCCGTCGCGATGAAAGTTAGTGACCTCTAAACTTGGCCATTTTAAAAAAATCATCGACTTTGAGACCGTTTAACTACTAAAGCCAAGAGAACTATATTGTGGTGAGTAGTTAATCATATACTTATTTCCGAGGGTTACTCACAGCTTTATCAGATATCCGGGTCCAAACAAGGCAAAAAAAAAAATAAATAAATAAATAAATAAAAATAAAAATTTGCATTTTCAATTGACTTTTGCCCTCAAAGCCATGCACTGTAAAAACGATTCAGAAACGTTCCTGGAAAATTATAGGCAGCTGATGTGCCCAATTTCAAGCAGTAACATTTCTTACAAAAACCAGGAACGTTTTCCGATACAAGTGAGTAACCTTCCTGAAATGCTGGGAAATATCCCCTGTTAAAGCCAGTCGTGAACCTTCTACAAAAATTAAATAGGTTTAATGCATTTGATTAGAGCCTTCCTGGTTTACCAAGAAAGCTCCAGAAGCATTACCGCGACCATGGCCAAAACTGCGCGAATAATTGCAAGCAAGAACCAACCATATTTCTTGCCTGCAGTTCCTGCCTCGCAGGGTTGCAGCTATCCAGTGATTTATCCAGTGACTTTGCTCCCATTGGGAGTTCAGTCAATCTGGACGGGCCGTGATCAAATTGAAGCCGATACACCTTATAAACATGCTCTGTCATTCTTTAAACTGGTAGCAAAAAATATCTTTCACACCAGTGAAATGTCTGCATTCGTGCATCTTTTAGCAACTCAGGAAACTTTTTTGCGAAGATACTTGATTTTGCGCGGAAATAGGTGAAAATCTTTGTAATCCCGAAACGTTGCACGGAGATAACCAGTAACGTTTCGGAATTTTTTTACAGTGTGAGTGAGTCACCAAAATATTTATACTAGAATGTACCTAGTATCAAGCATTATCCTTATTTAAAAGAATTGGCTTGGTTCACTCATTGCTTTTGAAGCAAAGCAATCATATATATTTAGCTCTTTTTCCTCAAGACCCTAAAATGTGACCTCCACTCGAGGGCCAACAAGTCAAATTAGAGAGGAAAGAAACTTCACTTTTTCTTATTACGATACTAGTAAAATATCCTGAAAGTTTCAGGAAAATTGAAGGCGTCAACTATCAGGATTCCATTCACTTTGTCCAGCTTTAAATAAAATGACTCTTAAACAGCTGTGGTTAACATGAATCTCTAAGGGGAAAGTATATGCATTTTTTCGATAACTTGCAAAAGTTTTTTGCGAGTTATCGCAAACACGCAAAAGTTTTTTGCGTGTGGTAGTAAATAAGGTATCAAATTGTTCAGAATTAAATTAGGCATGACGTATATTTTTTTCAGAAAGTCGAAAATTTTTAAGGTTAAGGGTTTTTAGACCCCTTAAACTGATACTAGGGGGCTCCGCCTTTTGCTCGCTTCGCTCGTCAATCCCCCATCCGCATTTGCGGTGAGTCAATGCCGCTTGCAGCAGGAAATAATTGAAGATTTTAGGGGTGTTATGACACCCCTGGACATCACCAGGACATCCTCAGGACTGGATGTCGGATCCCTTATCTCCGGTCCGCATTTTTACAACCTTTACTCAGCTAGAGACCTTGCAATAGTTTTGGGACTTTTTTAATTGGCCAGCTGGCGCAAATGAGTCGTCCACATTTTTCTTCTCCATCCATACTAACTCTGTTGAAATAAAGGAGTTAATCAGCCAAGTATTTTTAATATTCAAGACACTTATAGCGAGAGAGAAAAGAAAGCATTTGAAATTTGAATAATTTTAATTTTCCTTCTTCCAATAATGAATCTTGTTTCGAAGGGAAACAATTAGAGCAAGGAAAGCAAGCTGTAGCAGAGATGGATCACGTTTATACTTGATAGCCACAATCAGCAGTCCTGCATCCAATGGTACCTCTATTGACCTGGAAGACAATGCCCGTCCGGACAGATAGGGGTTCAGACACGCGAGCAGAAATTATTAGCATAGATGATCCTAATTTCAGAAATCTGATTTTTTTTCACTTAATTTTGTTTTTCACGTCAGTTTTATGCTTCAACTGACATGATTAAGCAAAGGAACAGAAGGTACCTCATGTGCTGTGCTTTTACCCTATAGCCTATATTACTCGCTTACAAAAAAAAGTCTTAAAAATCTATTCGAGTAAGAGCTGTATAATACAAAATTTGATATAAAATTATTGAAAATGTGATGAAAAATTAACATTTAAAGCAATTAGCCTTTCACTGCACTTGAAAAGAAATGGGTATTTATAACTTCAGTAATTTCATAGGTAGGCGCAAGGGACAAAAAAAAAAAAAAAAAAAAAAAAAAGACGATCTTAAAAATTTAAAAAAAAAATTGGTGATTTACTGGTCTGTGTTTCAATGATTCTCGGAAGAGTGATGATTCATAAGGTATTGTTTGCAAATAATCTGTTTTTTTTTTTTTTTCACGAATCACAGCTTAGGAACGGTTAACCATTACAAGCAATAACTGTAAACGATCCCTTAGGTTTCGTCGCATTATCCAAAAACAATTGAAAGTCATTAAGCCGCCTACATATTTTTAAGTTCCTGTGATATTCAACTGAATTTTTTCATGAGTTTCTTTGCTATATATAATACATTACGTAATTTTAAAGATGATGAAATTTTGTCTTTCGCGCTGATGTGTGGGCGCATTTCAAATTTTAATTGCTTAAAATCATTATATGTTAATAAATTTTTCACATTTTCATTTCAAATTTTTAAAATAATTGCTGTCAAGGTTTAAGAAGTCTGGTGAGGATTCACGGAAAACTCTACGAATTTTGAGCCCAAAACCTGCAAATAAAATTGGTATTTTGTAAATAAATGCTTATATAGCTTCGTGAAGTAAGTGACAATTTTTTACAAAAACCCTTTAACATTTGCACACATAATGTAAATTTATGTCTGAAATTTTCAGCATTTTCACAGCTGTTTACGGTGAGGGATGATCAAAAAACGTGTTTTGTTTAACTAATTTGTTATTGGGCGGCAATATATATTATTATATATATATATATATATATATATATATATATATATATATATATATATATATATATATATATATATATATATATATATAATATATATATATATATATATATATATATATATATATATATATATATATATATATATATATATATATATATATATATATGTATATATACATGTACATGTACACATATACATATACACATATACATATACACATATATATATATATATATATATATATATATATATATATATATATATATATATATATATATATATATATATATATATATATATATATATATATATATATATATATATATAAATATATATATATATATATATATATATATATATATATATATATATATATATATATATATATATATATATATATATATATATATATATACTGAAACAAAATAAGAGGAAATTAGAAAAGAATGAAATAAAATAAAATCTAGTAAACCACAAGCCCAATGTTGCGCAAAGCATCCAAACAAACAGTCAGGTAAGTATTATAAAATGTAAACAACAAACACATAAGGGATTTACAAAATTAAACGACTAAGAATATTAAAACTAATAATAAGACTAAGTTGATGAAGCCAGAACTCATCAGCAGTGGAACCTTCATCCTAAGGTCGGTCAACAGACCCAAAATTTTAAACTAAAAACTAAAGCGAGGATGTCCAGTTCCGAAAAAGCTAGTATTCAGGAATACATATGCTAAACGCACTGTACGCGAAAAATGAACACAGATTTCTTGGAACTAGGACCTAAAACTATACACTGGGGTTTCGTCTCGACTATTAGAAGTCAATGGCTATCAATAATAGTCCTCCAATGTACCACCAGCAGAAATTCAAAGGTGTTACCTAATATTCCAGGTGAGAGCTCAGTACCGTGTCCCCCGCAAGTCAGTGTTCATTCCAGTCGATAAAACGTAGATCCATTCAAATAAAAAGATATTTATCCATAAAAACAGTTCCATAAAACGAGCAAAGTCGACCGAAAAACTAATTTCTTAAAGCATCATTAACTAAAGTCCACGTGTTGTGGTTTGCTAAAGAAAAGTCATTTCATTAGAAGCAGTTAAACGGTTTACAGTGAGGCAAAGTGTTGATCAAAGGCTATACCAGCGAAAACGTTGTTTACGAAATCATTTAGGAATTTGTGTTCAAGTAATATATTTTTAAGTAGAAAAATTTCATGGTTGAAAGCTGTAATGGTGTTGCAAATTCTTTTGGTTCTGATGGCTTGTGAAACTATAATGCCGATACAAAATTTTTTTACTGAGGCAAGAAGAAAAATTTTGCAGACAGTAAACTTAGAAACGAAACTCGCATCTTTTATCATAAATGGTGGTTTCACAGTCGGATTCAATATTAATTTTAATGTCAAGAAAATTAAAAATTTTACAATTAGAATTAAACTTTTTTAATGTAAAGGAGTTATGATAGATTTTTTTGCTGAGTTCAGAAAAATTGGGGTAGTTGATACACAATAAATCATCAATATATCTGCAACAAAAAGGAGCAATATCAGGATCATCAATAGAAAATTTCCTTTCATAAAATAAAAGAAAAAGGTTTGCTGGGTTAGAACTCAAATTAGTACCCATTGCAATACCATTGATTTGTTGAAAGTAGGAATTACCGTTTTTGAAAAAATTGTTAAAGATGCAAAATTTGAAAAGTTTGAAAAAAAATTCGTTTATTTGGAGTGAAGAGTTGAATAATTTGAACAGTTCAGTAACAGCAAAGAGAAGTTCATCAAGTGGAATGTTGGTAAAGAGATTTTCAAAATCAACTATTTCTAGATGATCGATGTCCAGAAAATTAAGTAAATCGATTACGTCAACGCTGTTGTCAACTATCCAAAACTATTTCTCCTGACAAAGTTTAAGTTGATATAAAATTTTTTAAAGATAGGATTCAAGTTTAATACTGAGATTTTTCCCAATGGTGTTGGTGGCGAAGCAGATAAAGCGGAAGGAAACAGGTGTTTTGTGGAATTTTGGAATTGCATAAAGGTAATGTAAACGAATTGAATCAGGCAGGGGTAAGTTCAAGAATTTGTAAGCAGCTAGTAATTTTTTTAAGATGGAAGTTTCATTAAATGAGGATTTTTTGTACGTGGTGTTTTTTTTCCAATTCTGACTTCATAATATTAGCATAAAGCTTTTTACAACTAATGGAATAATTGGAGCCGGCTTTGTCAACAACAGTGAAGGCATATGCTTCTTTAAGTTCCTTTAGAGATTTAAGATTCTCTATTGACAAATTCCCGAAGTAGCATTTTTAAATTAAGCAGAAAATGATGCCTGCATTCTAGAAAAGCCTAGCCAATATTTTTGGTGGAAAAAAAATGATCCTGCGTGTCAAATCATAAAACTTCCTAATTGTTTTATACACAAAGCACTAGTCCCGAATATGGTTTAAATATTTTTTGTGTCAATTAGCAAACAAAATTATTTTATGCTTAGCACTTGTGTTCATACTTTTGCCATCTGCAGCAATCGGAAACTGAAATCAAATCTTGTATGAGTTACTTTTTCTTTCATATTTACTAAAGAAATGATAAATAAGATTCTAGTTTTAAATAGCACTGCGTTTTGAAAGGTTGAGAATTTACTACTCTAAAGGTGGCAATTTCTCGAAGGTGTCTTTCTCTCCAGAAAGAATTTTTTTTTCCCAGAAGAGAACATTTAATGTCATTCCAAGGGAAGAGCTTCCAAAAAGAGTTCGCGTCTACTGGTAGCCTGTTCCTAAATATCGAATTGCATGTCGAATCGGGATCCACTTCATTCATGGGGTGAGGGATGAGTGAGTAGCTTCGAATGTAGATGATTTCAAACTTCGTGCCAGATACTGATCGATACTGACGAGGCGATAGCTGAAATATCTCCTAGATTGATGAACCGCAGCGTTGTAGCACACATATTGGCTACCGATCGGTACTATCAATCTCACGGTGATACCTATGAAAAGCGGAATGCATGGGATGTTTATCTCGCAATCATGATTTCGATGGTCTGTGTATTAAAAATATTATTAATGTTTCGTCAAACATGGAGGAATGAATCCCAGAGCACGAAGTGCAGTAAATTGCTGTAATATCAATCTTCAATGCATTTATCGAAAGAAATTTGAGATGTGGTTCGCGTTGTTATTCGGAATAAAAGGGGATTATTTCCCTATCTAAAGTATGTTAGATACTTCTTAGTTTTGAATTTTTCTTATTTGTTTCTTGTGTGTACACAATGAATGATTGCTGTCGAAATCGCAAGTAATCTGTCCATTGGAGTTATTTTTGGAGTTATTTTAGGAAAAAACTTCTCTCGGATAATTGGAACTTAAAGTGCATGCTGCTTTAAATATAAACTTGCGAGCAAATTTAAAATTAACCGCAAATGTGCAATCAATTGTTCCAGCATTTGAAGCACGATACAAAATGTTTGCTAGCCTTTTTAACCCTTAACGGACGGGACACACAGAGCCTGTGAAGTATGTCTTCATCAACATGAATTTTAAACACAGAAAGATCATGTCTTTAGCGAACTAAAAAAAAACGTTCCTAAAGGATACGTAGAACTAGCAGACAGGGATTCAGATCAGTAAAAATATTTGGGCTGCTGTTCACAGATCCACATTCTGTACGGTGTAATGTTCAGGTGTTGTCTCCTGTTTGCTTTGGTCTTACTATTGCTTTGACGCAAATAATGCGTACACATTTTTTTTATGAACTTCTGATTGGCACAAAAAGGGAAAAGAACAACCGTACGCTATACCGACCCTACATGCAAGCGTTTCTATCTTCTGTAGTTTACCGTTTTCGCAAAAAATATGTCTTGTCGCCAAGTATATTCTTAAAATTCACTAGTAGGGGCAAATAGTAGGGGCATAGTAATATAAATTTCTATCCTCATATATATACATATATATATATATATATATATATATATATATATATATATATATATATATATATATATATATATATATATATATATATATATATATATATATATATATATATATATATATATATATATATATATATATATATATATATATATATATATATATATATATATATATATATATATATATATATATATATATATATATAATATATATATATATATATATATAGATATATATATATATATATAATAGGCAATGATCGAGTAACGCTCCTGACGTCATCATCAATGAAACTGGAGCTACGGCATGAAAATTTTATAATATGTTTTAGTAACGTTTAAAATACAGGGATAGGCTTTATTGTGACAAGGTTGAACTGCATCTGGTAACTTAATTGTTTTACTGGTAAGACTGTGTCATTTCAGGGAAGTGAAGAAACGAAAAAGTGGTCAACAATGAACGCTATGTACCGGGGGGGGGGGGGGGGTTACAATTTTCAATTATCAAAATATCACCAAAGAGACAGGTGCTTCGTTCAAATATAGAAGCAATCTTTACCCGTCATATACTGACGGGCAATTTTCAAGTTACTAAATAAAAGAGAACTTGTCTCTAAGTGCATATCTGAAAGGAAAACACCTTAAACAAGAATTACTGAATTCAAAACATGTATTAGTAATTTCTATTCAAAGAGAGAGGGAAAAATTCATTTTGAATAAACACCCAGAAAATCAAATTAAATATTCCGTTTTTTTTTTTTTTTTTTTTTTTGAGAATAAAAACATGAACATTAAAGATGATCTGCGTAAACGCTTTTAAACCTGCACGTATATCTCTTTGCGTATATATGTAATTTAAAACCGACTTCTATTTCAACGTTCCTGTTATTTCATTACATCGGTGGCAGTAAATTGCAATTAAAAACTTTATTTCTCTTTTTCTGCAGAAGTTATTTAGATTTATGCCCTCACCATGTATGTCTAGATATTAAAAACTGCAAGTTCGTTCGCACATGAGAGCCAATGTTATTTATTAGAGCACGTAAGTACTAGCCTCCCAAATTGGCTGTAGTCCAGAGTACTCCCGAACGAATGGGTTTCCAGCGCTTTCATGAAAAAAGGTATGGCAGAAGAGATAAAAGAATCCGCAATTTCTATTTATTTTACTAGGCAAGCGTAACAAAAATGTATTTTCCTAGAAGTAGCTTTGCGTTTTTATGGCAACTTTCGTATCAAAATGAAGCTAAAAATGATTCACATTCCTTGCGGTTCTTACTCTGTTTTGCATTCTGAGTTAGATCAGAATCAATTAACTTAGGAAATTAAAGAAAGACCTTGAAGTAAGGGATTAAGTTTATAGCATAATCGCAGTTACTCTAACTACTTATATCTTTTGATTAGTCTTCGAAAGTTTAAAACACATTATATGTAAGAGGGCATTCTTTCTCTGTTTCTCTGATCTTTTGTTACAAAATAAAAAACTCTTCTTAATTACGTCAACACGCTACCTTGTTTTGATGTACTCCTATCAAAGTTTTTCTCTTTGCTAAAGAGTTTAAATGAACTGCGATTTAAGAAATGTACTAAGCAGTCTTTAACATACAGATATGTTTGGACTTTACTTTTTCTTTTTAACTTCTTTGAATGCGTGAGATAATTTTGAATGAGTGCGAAATGGATCAAATTCTGCCCTTCTAGTCACTATTTTAAAGAGCGAATATCTATAAGCACAGGAAATATGACCCAGAACAAGTCATTTTCAATTTAATTTTTGTTTGCATTTAAAATTATAAATAATCAATTTAAAATTTGAAACCTGGTTATGAAAACTTTTGGGCTTAAACTTTTGTTCTAATTTGGTTTAAAATCGACTTAAATAGTTTATGTTCTCTGAAATTTAAAATTAAGAAGTTACACCAATACGTAAGTAGCATGTGACAGCATACGAATACATAAGTGATGAAGTATTATCAAATAACATGCTTTTAGTCTCACACATATGCTCTCTTTAAAAAAAAAAAAAGTTCAACTTTTTACCGATTCCGTTTAAGAATAGAACTTTCAAAAGGATGAGCCTTTTTTTCTCGTTCATTTAAAATATTTTTTTTTGGTTTTTGGAATCCCAAATTGCACCGTGATCGAAGTTCAACTCAAGAGTACGCATAGCTTACAGACACTTTAACTTTACTTGTCGCGTAAAGAAGTGTTGTCTAATATCTCAAAAGCTGGAGACCATTTTATAACCATTTTTTCTATGCGGACAGTTTAATTATAGTTGACCACTTGGATTTCATTTGTACCGTTGTTGTTTTCATTTTTATATCCTTCACAAAATGCCATTATATAAAAAAAGGATGTGCCTCGAAGTCTTTCATTTTTTGTGATATTTTTCAAAGTAATTTACTTAAAATGTAAAGAATATGTCTTCTTCTTAATACAAGTACAACATTATAAAAGAAAGACGTTTAAAGTGATTTAATTTACTGATAGTTAAATCAACGGAGATTAATGTCATTCTTCAATTAATCAAAAAAACAGAGAGAAAAAAAAAGGGCGTGTTGGTGGAGTTCAACCAAAAGAAAGCGACTTCCTCAAATAAAATATTCGAATGTTATATAGGAATATTAATTAAAATAATTTATGAATCCAATAACATATTATTTGAAAAGGATTTTAACGAATACAATTATATTTTAAATAGGGGAATATGGGGCAAAAGAAATGATTAAGATAATTGAGTTTTTTTTTTTTTAATAAACAAAGTGGAGATTTGTTTTTAAAGTAACAGTATATAAAGAAAGAACATTGTATTTTACAATAAAACTTGCATTGAAACATCATTTTTTATTTTTGGAAAAAGAAGTGGAAAAATTTCACTTTTTTCTTCCATAGGGCAAAGTGCAAAAATGAAATATTTTTCGAATGAAGTACTTTCTATTCGAATGTGGAAAATATTTTTTAACAAAGTAAGGAACAAACAAAAGGATAATTTAATAAATGAAAAGATATGAATGAAAAAGAAAATAAGTGAAAGAATGAATAAGAAAAAAATGTGTTTTCTTTCTCGACTGGAATAAACTACATATAACTACATAAGCCCAATATTATTAGTTAAGTGGCCCTAAAACCGGAGTAAATATTTCGGAATTTTACTTCGCTCCCACATTCCCCAACCAATGTATCAAAAAATGGAGAAAACATATAATTATACTACACTAACAAAAAAAAAAAAAAAAAAACAGACGATTTTCTTCCCAAGAAATCGAGATAATTTACTTTCAATTCCCGACGGCCACGGCTTTTTCTTGAACTGCGATTTGCTGAGAATAATTTAAAATTGGTTTAACCTTTCACCTGAAAAGGAGATCAATATTTTAATTATAAAATGATATTTATAAAGTTGCAATTAAATCGGGGAAATTAGTCACCAATATGATGGCTGAAGCTAAGTTTCACCATTTTCTTGGTGAAAAATTGATTTTTATTATAAAAAGTATAGGTTCATAATTCAACTTACGGGCACATATAAATCAAAATGCTTTAAGTATATTATTTCTTATGTCTCGTAAGTTTTTAGCACATTTTAAATTTAGTTTTAAATTGTTTTAATTATAATTATAATTACAAGTGTTACTGCTAAAAAAGAGTTTTTTTTTTGTGTCGTTTATAAAATATTTGCTACGCTTACAGTTCATTTGCAATAAAAAATTCTCCATTTCTGTCTCTATACTTTGGATAAGGCTGCTATCGTTGGAATGGCTCCTTTCTTGAACCACATCTATCAGTTTGTAATTACGGACGGGAAGTGTTATCTGGTGCCTTTTAATTGTTCTACGTTACGCTTGAAGGTGCTATTTTGACGGTGTGATGATTCAAACTTAAACCCAGAATTTTAGTACCTTTCATCTAATTTTTCAATCTCCAATAATATAGGTCAGTTGCCCGTCAATAGTGTTTCAGTTGTTGCTTAAATCTGATAAATCAGCATAATTTAGCCTAATTAATAATAGTTGTTTTATTTGTTAGAACTAAAACAACGGAACTGTAACCTAACGTCTTCTAGTTGCCTTCAATGAGTCGATCTCAGTTGCCATGAATGGACCGGCGCCTCATTTCAGAAACCATACCTCCTAAGCTGATAGTTTTTAATGTATTTTATCTGTATTGTAAAATGCCTTGTACCTTGATCTGTAAAATCTATCAAGAGTACAAACATATGTAATTAAATATTGATTTCATTTTCTTTCTTATTAAAAATAACTTTTATTAGTTTAGTTTTATGCAAATCCGGATGTCCCAAATTATTTTTTAATAATAGTTCTGTGCTATTTGGAAGTTTTCAAATCCTGCTTATTGTTCTTAATATACTAGCCTAATTATGAGTTATTCTCAACTTTCCATTCTCAATCAAGTGCCTTCAAAAAATCAAGTTCTAGGTTATTTCATTGTTTCTCATATTACGGTATGCTTGAAAAGAAGTAAACAGAAATCTTTTTCTAGGTTTTAAAATAACATGTAATTATTACTAATTGGTGATTAGGCTAATGCAAAACTATCATTACTATGATTCGGTGTAGTAGTTGCTGAAGTCCGTGTTTGTTTCTAATCATAATTTTTCATTTAAGAATCATGTTCAATCCCATCGACACTAAACTTCCTCTAAATATCTTAATTTTAGTTAGTGCATTACTTTATATAAAAAGCATTAAAAAATGGAGCAAGTTTTTTTTTCCCGTGTTTATTCCTACTGAACAAATCTTTTGAAATATCGGATTGTGTATTTTACATTAAACACATTTTTGCTAACAGGAAATTTAAAGGTTAAAATAAATGATATTTTGTAATTACCAATTCTTTGAGAAAATCTTTATCTGGTTATCAAATAACGATTTTGTTTAAAAAGTTGAAAATATATTTTAACTTGGAGGAAAAAAACAATATCAAAATAATATTTAGCTGAAGTTTTTAATGGAACATAAAGCTTTGCTCACAAAGAAACGACATTTAGAATTCCAGTTGTAAACACCATTACCTTTATTAGAGCTGAATCAGCTCTGAAATTATCATCATTAGGAATAAATTAAAGGCAGTAATTGGCATTTATATGGATTCAGTAAATGTGCGGGAACTAAAGATGGGTTTGCAAAAAGTAACCATATAACTCAATGTCAAGCATCAAACTCTATTACGCATTATGTACTTTGCCTCTGAAATTCCATCAGCTTAGAGGAAAATTAAGAGTCTAGGGTGTGGCACAAAACAACTTGATAAAAAGTACTCTATTTATGCTATGAATTCAGCTTATAAAAATAGATTCATCATTTACATGTTTTTTGCACCTGTTTAAAATGCAAACATTTTTTAAACAGTATAATTAAATACGGTATTAAATCCTCTTACCTCATTGAGAGTTTTATTCTGAAACGCTGGAATGGAACCTGCGATTTTTGGAATAGAAAAAAATATCTTACCATTCGGCAACTGAGAAATATCTTACAAAATGAACTATAATTGCTTTATACATCTGAACCTGAATCAAGTTTTTTTTTAATTAAGTTTTCATAGGCATATTTTCTTTTATTTTCTTTTTTTTTTTTTTTTTTTTTTTTTTGCATATCTTTAGTTATTTTTCCTTCAAAGAATATTACTGATCTAATGAAACATTTTGAATGTACGTGAGTATGTCGTGCAGATAATTCACCTGCAACTTTTCTAAATTAACGAAATCGTTCAAATGAACGAGTTGAATGAACGGATCAAAAGAATGGACGATCGTCTGATGAACGGATCATTAAAAAGAACGCGACATTGCCCTCCTCTAATTTTTACCATAAAGAGCAAGCTTAAGCATAACCTTTATTTGATCAAAGTCAAAGAACAAATTAGCATGCTCTTCTCAAGAAATTGGGGGTGGGGAAACGCTTATTGAAAGTGTATAGACAATGTTGGCTGTATCATGTATTACTTATTTGATTTTACATGAAACTAATTTAAATTACGAATACAAATGAGTAAAACATAAAAAACGCTAAAACACAAAATTATGTTTTTTTTTTCTTTATCTAAATGGCTAATCTTAACGCATACAATTATATTGATAGGCACTGATTAAACGTAATTTTAAAGTCATCTAATGTCGACATATTTCTTAAAAAAAGAGAGTGAAAGTGCAATAAACGACATTCTTATTACTCAAAAAAAAAAAAAAAAAAGAAAAAGAAAAGAAAAGAAAAAAAAAAACGATTCTAAATCGTAGTGTTACCAAGTTTTAATTATTATGTCTATTTATTCCATTAGCTTTTAAAGCGTCTGAGGGACTTTTTTCTTGCTGCCTGTTCTACTTTTCTTGTTACGTTTAATGCTCACTCAACCAGAATTTCTTCCTAAAGGGGGGAAAAATCACCCGTTTATGAGCTCGGCAATTAACGTAAGTCTCAGCGTATATTTTGCGGGTTTTGCGCTGCCTACCACCCTCGACGTTTTCATATTGCTTTATTTTATGCGGAAACAGATGGGCTGGGTCCCACATTCTATGGCTGTTTGATGTAGGAATAGATTAGCCTCCCGACTGTTTGTGGAAGGCTATTAAGTAAAACCACGCACTAGCTGAAAGGGGGGCTAATAAGGGGCTATAAAACGTAACAACCCCCTCTTCAACAGGACCTCCCTGCGTAGGGAAAGGAGTTTGAATGCAGTTGAAAAAATATACATAATCAAGTAGATTGGAATTCTGTAAGAATGCGAACTTTTTGTGAGCTTGAAATAAAAGTATTCTATTGATGATGCAGATGCTGAGCACGTAACATAGCAATGAAATCGCGAGAAAGCACCAGTTGGAATTCTATGGGAATGGGAGATCTGTTACTGTTCTCTAGGACTCGATTTTTGTTTTTGAGAACTTTCATTCTGCTTATCAGTAACAATAAAGATTAAAATGACGTTTTTTATTTTTTTTAATTATTAGTTTACTTATTTATTTAATACTAATAAATAAAATAAATAAAAACCATACAAATAGCCAAAATTTAGTACGTGAAATTAAAAGCCCAAAACATGCTTTTTTTTTAATAACATGATTTACTCTACATTTTCATAATGTGACTTTTCGGGAAATGTGAGACATGTTTCTTTCATCTATGGCACGATCTCTTGTTTTGAGAACTCATTCTGCTTCAAATATTGTTAATAAATATTATCGTAAGTATCATGTATTATTTCTTTACTTATTTATTAAATAAGTATAGTTGAATAAGTAAAATGAAATCATAAGAACTAAATTTAAAAAAAATAAATACATAAAAATAAATATATCTTTTTGAGTAACAAGATTTAATTTTTATTTTCAAAACAGATTATGTGACTGGTATACTTGTTCCGTTACTCAAATTATTGAATGTGCATTAAATCACTATAAACTATTTAAAGATGGAAACAAATTTCATAAAATTCAATTTTCAAAGGATTTAATAAATGTATTTGGGTTTTATAATGCATCTACTTTACGAGAAACAATTGTAACATTCTGTGAAAATCAAGTGCATACATTTTTTTAATAAGAAAAGGCTTACCAAAAAGCAAACTTTCGTGGAAATATAAGAAGAAAGAAAAAAAAAAAAGTAGTTAGTTCAAGAGAAAAAAGTACGTTATTCTTTCATTTGGTCCCCCGAGAAGGAATTTAAGGGGGTTTTCAAACGCCAAAAAAGTACCGAACCGTTCGAATTTTAATTTTAAAGGCCTAAAATTCTACAAGAAATAATTATCCGATTTCTTTAATTCAGGTCCTATTCGAAAGCCCGCAAAAAATACCCCATAGAGTTCGCTCACTTTCTACGAATTCCAAAAAAAAAAAAAAAAAAAAAAAAACAAGGGGCTGGAAAATCACCGGGAAAAATTAAAAAGCTGTTTTAAGCCTAATGGAACTCTATTTTCGTATCGAAAAGCTATCGTTTGCGCGAACTCATTTTAAGTTAACTTTTAGAAGGGTGTCATATTTTTTTCCCCGACTGTGACTAAATAAAATTTTGTTTTTGTTTTAAGGTAAAAATTTCCCCTTTTGATTATTACTTGGCGATTTATCTTCTTTCTTTTTTTTTAAGGATTTTAGTTGTATTTATGGCGGGTTGCGTTTAATTTATTCGGGAATTTTTGATTTGCCGTTTTCTTTCTTTGCGAACGATTATTTTAACACGAAATTTGACAGTTTTTTTTTTAATCTAATTGAAGCCCGATTGTTGAACACGCATCACTTAACATAACTTTTATTTTCGAGGTAGACCGTGCAAAGCCGGGCAATGCAGCTAGTACTATTATAAAAGTCACTTTTCTCCCAGGCACATTCAGAGGAATTGAAAGATTAAAATATAGTTAATTTTATAATAGGAATAAATATTTGTTGTAGTACAGGGATAGTCTTAAGCTGTTCTAATATTGCATAATTAGTTTTCACATTCAAGTTATATATATAACGAACAGCTGATTTTGTAAGGTTTGATATCTTAATCATTACATTTTTTTGAGGAGAAGCAAACACTTAAGTTTGCTGCCTACAAGTGTACAAGAAAGTAAAAGACTTCACGGAGGATCATTTTTCTTTCTTTCGGATTACTATCTTTAAAAATATGGAAAAAACTAATATCTTATGTTCACTTTAGTCGTTGAAATTTATGATACATGTTTTCGCTTCTGAAAACTAGCTTTTTTTTTGAAAATGTACTTGCGTTTTAATGAATGGAGCAAAACTAAAGCGTGCTTCAAATAGAAGTTCAGTAATACTTTCATATACATAAAAGATACATACACTCCTGTTTGTGAAAATTACAACACCACGAAGGACTTACGCGAGTGAGCTGAAAATTGCAGGAAATGTAAAGTAGGACATGGTATGCAAAAGATTAGAATTGCAGACCGGTAGCGCATGAGTATGCTGATCAGCGCCCTCTGAACGAGGAGATTGAACCGAATATAAATAGACGGCTGTAGCGAGGCGTGTCTGATTATCGGTGGTTATATGCTAGAATAAACGTTAACTTAATCTTTACTATTCGACTATTTGACTGTTCGACGAAAGAAAGCAAAATTTGAGCAAATTTCGGAGTTTGAACGGGGCAGAATCGTCGGCATTCGTGAAGCTGAATTGCCTTATCATGCAGTAGCTGCTCGTGTACAGCATAACAGCAGCACAATCATGCGTGTTTGAAATCAGTGGACGGACGAGGATCGGACACCTCGGAAATCCGGGAGTGGATCCCGAAATGTGACGTCAGCTCGCGATGACAGACACCTGGTGCGTATGGCGCTGAAGGACCGCACAGCTTCTTCTAGACAATTGGCAGCACAGTGGTCATTAGTTACAGGTGTTTCATTGTGTGCTTCATCAATTCGGAGACGTCTGCCGCAGCGTGGGCTGCGCGCAAGGATTCCTTTATACAGGATTCCTCTCACGCAAAACCATCGCCGCCTGCGGCTACAATGGGCCAATGTGCACAGGAGCTGACGGGCTGACTGGCAGCAGGTCGTCTTTTCTGACGAATCCCGCTTCAATTTGTGGCAACATGATGGCCGAATTCGTGTCAGGCGCTATGCCGGTGAACGGCACATTCCGGAGTGCATTATCGAACGCTACGGAGGACGAACACCCGAGTTATGATCTGGGGTGCCGTAGCATATCATGGACGATCACAGTTGCTACGAATTGTGGGAAATCTGAACAGTATCCGATACATAAACGAAGTTTTAAAGCCTCAAGCTGTTCCTTTCCTGCAAGGATTGCCAGGGGCTGTATTCCAGCAGGATAATACCCGTTCACATGTCGCCAGGATTGTCGAATCCTACCTTGATTCGCAGCAGGTACAGATTCTTCCTTGACCTGCATATTATCCGGATATGTCACCGATTGAACATGTGGGGATTTCGTTGGGCGGCGTCTCGCTCGTGATCCTCGTCCTGTTGCTTCGACAGACGAACTTTGATCACGGGACGCGGGAGCGTCCCGCCCCGCCAAGGAAACCAAACGTCAGCAGCCAACAGAAGCAAATCCGCAGCCAAAGACGAAAGAAAATAAAAGCGACCAAGAACACGATTACACGACAGAACAAGTTTGGGTTTTTTGGATTTTTCACCCCTCTGTATCTCAGCCCCATGAAGACCCCCGGAGTTGATTTTTGGTACACTCAATCTGTAGAGGCCCCTGACGCCGTAAACCAAAATACAATTCCCTGGACCATCAGGGGGAGGAGATATTAAAGTTATAAAATAGCTGTTCAAAAAAGTTTTCAATTTCTTTGACAGGGCTACAGCCGAGACGAAAAAAGGAATTAAGCTGAAATGTCGCACACACATTCCTTGTGTCCTACTGATGTGCCTTTTGTGCCATTTGACCCCCCTCCCCTTCCCCCCTCGTTTTTACCCCCCAAATTGTACCTTCCCGGGGTTCTATCACAGTTCCCCGGGGAGCTACGGTAATTATTTTTTGTATACATATTCTTGGGGGGGGGGGCATTGAGTACATATACAAAAACTCAACCCCCAGGGACATCATGGGCCAGAGTAATTGAAGTTTGAAAATCACTAATTTGCTAAATTCTTATGTACTTACTCTCAGCTCATAGGATTTGTTTATCTCGGACGCAATTGCAAGGTTAGAACAGATCTAACAGTTATTCCAAAGTTGTCTTAGGAAATGAAATTCAATCACGACTAAAACATATCCAACAGTTGCAACTAGACTTAAATCGCGGATATCACAAATTTGCCATTGCGACTGCGCATGCGCGCAGACTTAGCTCATTGGGCTTTCTGTTTTCAGATTCTATGTTGTTTGTTTATACTTAAGCTGAGAAACAAATTAATGAAGGAGATTAGAATGCTGTCCCCCCCCCCCCCCAAGTTTTACCGATACGAAATTTCCTTCCCCCTGTTTTTAGTTTTGATAGATTTATGGAGGGAAGAAATTTTAAATGACGGCGCGAAACTGGGGTTAACCCATTACAATATTTTACGTGACAAATTATATTAAACTGTACGCATATGAATACGGCACATATAACTTTTTAATTGAAAGCGAAAAATAGCACTTTCTTATTGGTTTGCTTATTTTCTAAATTAATTTATTTTTCTCAAACAACACATAATGAATTGGAAATATATGAAATACGTGTGTGGATATCCGTGCTTTGCAGTAATTTGTTAGCTGACAAAATTTTTGCAATTAATAGTCCGCGCGCAACATACGCATTTGCTATGGCAAATTTGGGATATCCGCGATTTGACATCTAGTAAAGAGTTGTATAGATCTTCTGACACATTCAAATTTAAAATATTTAATGGCTTAGTTTTTTTTTTTTTTTTGCTTGGTGATAACATGCGTTATTTCGTTTTTTAAATGAACTTTTAAACAAAACTAGGTATTAAACAAGACAAAGACTTCTATCAAGAAAAAGATAAATCACCAAACAATTAAAATTATCCCATAAAACATAAAATAATCCATGATTTAAGAAAAAATGTAATTAAACAAAAGTGAAAAGCTAGATTAAAATAGCCCTCAAGCTGTAAAACATTTAAAGAAACCTTCATGAAAATGTTGAATAATCTGTCAAATAAAGAAACTGTAATAGAATTTATTGCAAAGTTGTAAAATACTCGAAAACAATATAATTTAAAATATAGTATTTTATTATCCAAGAAGTTTTCTCTGCAACAGAGAGGATACAAGAATTGCAAAAAAAATTAAACAGCCCAATTCTCGCAAAATGAACATAGAATCTTAATAATCAGAAAATAACTTGACGTAAAATTAGGCTAGCCATTATTGTTCCTTAAAAACACAAAACACCGTTGTTTCAATTGAAAATGTTTTGACTTGATGTTCTCAATTCTAAAAATACAGACAAAGAAATAATATCAATGCAAAAAGATGTGATATCTCATCAAAAACAACCCTGTTGTAAAAATTTCCCCGCCAAGAAAACCTTTAACTTTTCCGCACAAAAAAGAAAAGCTGCATCCTAAACCCAAAAACCCTTCAGCCATAAAAAGTTATGATATCTAGTTTGCCCGCCAAGTATCTGCTAAACTATCATCCTCCCTCTTCTCCTTTTTCATCACAGCTACTTCCATTAGAACCTCCTCCCACTTTAAACTCCTCAGAAATATGGATAGATCTTTTAAATTGTTTATCTTGTTTGGCGGAAAGCTTTTCAAAGTGAAGTGGTTGCTTGGTGAGCAAAAAGCTTCCCGTCAAACAAGATAAACAATTTAAAAGATCTATCCATATTTCTGAGGAGTTGAAGGTGGGAGGAGGTTCTAATGGAAGTAGCTGTGATGAAAAAGGAGAAGAGGGAGGATGATAGTTTTGCAGATACTTGGCGGACAAACTAGATATCATAACATTTTTATGGCTGAGGGTTTTTGGGTTTAGGATGCAGGTTTTCTTTTTTGTGCGGAAAAGTTAAAGGTTTTCTTGGCGGGGAAATTTTTACAGCAGGGTTGTTTTTGAGGAGATTGCGCATACAAACAATATGGAATACTCTTCCGCAGACAGATATTCAAACTTTGTTTCATTCCATGTCGAAACGTATAGCATTGCGGCGCGTGGTGGCCACACAAAATACTAATTTCTATCCCTTTTTATTGTTTGTTTGGTTTGAAAATGTAATAATTTATTTGTACCATTACCACTCCAACTGTGTATTAAATTTCATTCAACTATGATGCTTCCTTCATGGTATTGCAATTTTCACAAACAGGAGTGTAGTTTCTGAAAATATGATTATATTCGGGATGAATATTCAAAAATTCTGAAACATTGCACACAACATTGTAAAAATGTAATATGAATTATTTTGATATTATAAATAATGAAGATAATCTATACAAATAAGGCACAAATTTATAAAGAATGTGCGCTTTGTTTAAGTTTGCATATTCATTTTCTTCATATTCTGCAACTTTTTTTAAAAATAATTTTCTATTTAAAAGTATCATTTTAACACTAGAAAGACGGAGGGTCCTGTGTGGCCCCTCGCGTAGTTTGTTGTTCAATAACTCGGATAATATCTAACGGAACTTAATGGAATTTTCTGACTTTTCATTATATGACACTATTTGAATGCTTGTTTAATCATTTAATCATTCGCCTCATAGTACTGTTAATATTGATCCTTAAACCTAGAAAGACTGGTGGGGCCACAGTGGCCCCTAAGCATTTTGACAATTAAAAAATTTATTTTTTTCCTTTCTCCTAACTGTTGTAGCATAAAAAAATGCCATTCACTCTAGTTTAACCAGTAACTTCCTCTTTCTGCAACCGATTGGATATCCAAATGCTATAAACAGTACCGACTGCTTACCATCCAAACGGTGGCCATTGCTCTTAGAAAGGAAAACTAATTCAACCTTTTGCCCAGTATAGAGGGAAAAACTAAAAATAATTAAGTACTAAGTTTTTATTTAGTAATGAAAGAAGGTGTATCAGGCATGTGGACTCCCTCAGGAAGAATTTTTTTAAAGAATTCACTCCAAAAATGGGTAGGGGCCACACTGGCCCCTTCAGTCTTTCTAGGTATACAGAAAATGTCAGTCGTTCTAGTGTTAAATGAGCTATTTAGATAATATTTTTCCAGAAATTTTTATATTTTCGTAGTGTCTATTATTTGGTAAAGAATATATTAAGTGAAAACAGCTGAAAGGAGGGGCTGTTACAAATGAGTTGCTTTGGAGAAATCGCTTAATGAAAGCTAGTGTTTGTTGAATACCTAAACCAAATTAACAATAATCGCACTTGTGCAACCCATCAGGAACTGCGTTTTCTTGAACACCAGCTTAGTACGGACTGAAATAAAAATCGCAATTCAAATTTAATAAGAAAGGTAACAGTTTGAAAACTAATTATAAAGGTGAGTATTAAATAATGGATCAAGTATTTGTTCTTGTTAAGTAAGATTTACAAAATTGTGCATGTTTCGGACAAGCAGGGGTGCTCTGATGCTTGTTTTTTACTGTCCGAAACAGCCCCAAATACTCGCTATGTGCAAAACATTTTATAAAATGGCAATAAGAAATTTTTAATATTTTGTGGACATAAATAATGTTAATCTTATAAAAAAAAACTGTAAAACTAAAGCCTTACATTGTTTAGAATTTTTTAATGGAATTGAACCTATTCGCAGAAATATCTTAGATGAGACTTATTTTCTCTCGTCTGAGGTTACAACAGACCATTGACATTTGAGCATTTCATCAAATTATTATAGACCATTACACGCGTCTGCAATAATTAAGGTTTTAACAGTTGCAGAGGATGACCGAACTTTTAGAGTTTCAAGGGAATCTGAGTTAAGTGATCTTATTCATCCGGATAATTTTTTAATCTCAGAGGAAACAGCGGTGACATTTTTGTTCTTGTAGCGCTTAATATTTAACCTCATTTGAAAAAAAAGCATTTTATGCGGAGGATGCTTCTGCTGAATGAAAGAAAATAATATTGGATTCATTTTTTTTTTCTCAGTAGTTGCGAAGCTGCTGTTCACTTGATCGATGCGTGTTAGTCCACTTAAGTTCATTTGGAAAGGATTCAAAGGGCATTTCACGTTAAACTTTTAAAGTAAATGATTACCAATGTCGTTTCTTCTCTAGCGAATAAAACTGCAAGTAAAATAGCATAAATAAGACTAGAACAACAGCTCTTGAGTTGTTCTAATGGGTAGAAGAACATTGGCTGGAATACTATTGAATATTAAAGAAATAAATGTCTCACTGCGTAAGAATTTTGTTCCGTCATAGTAACACAACTACTTAGAATGGTATAGGCATGAATATTTGAATACTTATAAACACAGGTTCCTTGTTGACTTTTGATCACTTATTTCAACAGCAGTCCACTCAATCAGAAAAAAATAAGTAAAGCAGCTCTCGATTTTGTGCAATAGTTCGCGCATAACGACATCAGCCGTTGAATTGTACTTTTCGGATGGAGACGCAGCAATAATTTTACCAACACCGAGAAGGATATGTGCGAAACACGGACAACTAGGGGAGGCTGGCCGAAAGCCGAAAGGTCGCCCAAAGCGGGTAGGCCTTCGTATGCCCCTCTCCCATGGTGTGTAAGCGGCGATGCTTACGTATGGCGTGTTTACATGAACACCCCCGAGTTTTTATCAGTCCCAACGAAGCAGCAGTGAAGCGGCATGGCGCAACCAGGCTTAAAATTTAAAAAAATGATACATTTCTAAAACAAAACGTTTCGTTTCGTTACTTGTGATTAGTCGAAAACCAGCATTTATTTTTTTTTTTGACTGTCAATAGTTATTCTGACACCATCCACCTACAAACTACGATAGTCATTTCGTTTGTTTCTTTTTTAAATTTAAGGTTATAATTATTGAAATAAAAAACGTGCCTTTTGGCAAAGCGTGTTGGGCAAAGCGGGTATAGAATTTAATCATATATTTATTCATAATTTCTTGACTCGTGTGCTGACTTTTCTATTTTAATAGGATAAGTGCAACTTTAAAAAGTTATTTTATAAGTTTTCAATTAATCAGTCTATTAATTTGATCATTTATTTCCTTATGTTTTATAAACAAATGTACTGAATTTAAATTGGATAAGTACAACTGTATTACATATTTTTTATAACGGCAGGTAGCTAGTCAACTATTTTAATCATTTATAACTTCATATTTGATTGGCAAATGTACCAAATCACAATTCGTTAATCTTACCCGCTTTGAGCTCCTTGGTAGGGCAAAGCGAGTTTTTCAAATGTTTGTAAAGTTTGATAATAAATAAATATTGGGTTTGAAATAATACAGAAACCACTTTTTATTCTGAAGTTCAAGAACCCTGCTAGGAAATAAAACAGAAATTGATACGATAAAAATCCAAAAACTTCCATTTTCGAGCGTTCTTCGAAAACCTACACGCTTTGGGCTACCCTCCCTTATATATGTTTTTGATGTTTATTTAAAGCTTCTAAATAACATAGAATATTGTGTTTTACTGGTTTGCATACTATAAGTTGGCGTTGAAGAACATTAGGAATATTTTGTTTATGAACGTCCAATACAACCAAAAAAATTCCTTGCGGCACTTAAAATCAAAAGGTCATGAGTTTAGCGACTTTTCTAATATCCATGCTATAAAATGGGCATTATCAAAAATATGTTATATATGTATTGAATGCAACTTTTATATAACACCGTTAAATAGTGACTTTCTTAATGTTTCAAAGTAAACATATAAAAATTTAATTCCTTCTTTATTAACCCCATCTTCCCCTAATTATATGCAACTTTCTCAACATTTTTTCAACTTCATTTTAATGCAAATTCAACTATAGTTTTCAATAATTCAAATTGCTGCTATCATTGAAGTTGTCAATGAATAGTAAGCAAATTCTGATATGATCTTCAATCATATGGTATTGGTTATGCTAATGCTATTGTTTTGTTTAGTATAGGACCATGTTTGTCATCAGAAATTGTTGAAATAATCAAGCTCAATTTTCATCAACGTCAAGTTAATTGGTGTGAATATTGGGCGTTTACCAATATCTATTTTTTGAATAAACGGAAGTAATGGATTTGCAAAAGCTTTCAAATACGGGCTGTATTTACAAGAAAATAGCGGCCTTTATTTGTGCAATGGTCTCTGAAACTCTCTGGTAAATATTGATTTAACTTTAGTGCTATACATCAAAGCATGTAACATGGATCGAATCATGGTTATTCCAACTTAGCATGCTCTTTTGGCTCGTCTCCAGGATTGAGCGAGAGCATGCTATAAAATTTTAACTGAAAAATGTATTGTACAGTTTTCCTTTTCGAAGTAAGGTATCACAGGGTAAAAAAAAACTATTTCTTTAAGTAAGGAGTATTTAAAATAAAGATTTTGTTTGTAATACTTTCCTGGTAACATTGATACGTTTTTATCCCATCCCGCAGAAATTTTGTCAAAAAATAAATAAATAAAATAAAGAAGTAAAATAAAGAAATAAATAATAAGAATAATAGAAATATGCGGTGGAATACACAGAAAATTCAATGTATAAATCATGCTGAACATGCTGCAACAAAAAAATATAATCCTTGGGAAGAGACCGAATATTCCTGTCTCTAGTGTGCAGGAATATAATCTTGGTTCACGAGATATCTCGTCAACAGTAATAGAAGCGTGAAAAGGTAGCCTGCAAGTACTTCTTTCAGTGCTTTTTAAGCATTTTTACAGTTGATTTTCCTTTTTAGCATTCCTGTACAAGTTCAAATTGTTTACTTTTGAGTTGCAATGATTATCTGGTTTAATTACTTTCATACAGCTTCTTTATTGAATGTGTTTCTTTGTGAAAATTATTACAACCTTTAGATGAAATAAATATTTTAGCAATAACACACAAAAAACACCCGATTTCAATATTTACGTGTAATGTGTGATCTCGAATTCTGTTGGAATTCAGACCGAAATGCATCGTTCAACGTTTGAAACTATTATTTGAAATAGGCAATGCTTTATGTAGTAGAAAAACGTAACCAGAAATATAAATTCCCACAGCGACTCATATCTGTAAAAATATCTTCTAATATTTAAAAGATAATCAAAATTGTGATACTGTACTGTTCCGAATAATGTACTGTTCTTTTTAGCCTACTCTTCGAGTAAAAGTAAAAGAAAGAAGAAAAAAGCATGAAAGAGAGCTTAAAGCATCCCAAAAAGATCGCGAAAAACAAAAAAATATTCAAAAAGAAATACAGTAATTAAATAAATATCGAAAAATTAAAAATGAAGAAGTAAGGTACATGAGATGACAAACAATATCTGTCGGTCTGTCTGTCTGTCTCCCCCTAATAACTTAAGAATGAGTAGTCCTGTTGGAACCACTTTTTTTTGTTCGAAAGATCTCGGCGAGGACACATCAGTCCCATATCACTTTTTGGTTTGAAGAATTTTTTGTTTAATTTTGAACAGTTCAAAAAAACATAACATTAGCGCCTACGGAGAAATTCGACGCAATTATAAAGCTCATTCTCGAAGGCGAATTTGCTTCGGACAAACTTTGTTAGAAAAAGCTCCTGATGAAAAAAATATATAGAAAATGTCTTTTCGAAAGACGAAAATGGGACAAAAAAAAAGGAAATGCTTGTTTTATTCTAAGATAAGCGAAGGAATTGTATAATTCCTTAAAATAATTTTTAGTCTGCTATCGCACTGAAAGAACAAAGTAGATAATATACCTCAATATGTCATAAATTTATCAGTAAAGAAAATGAGAACTAAATACATAATGTATTCGAACATGTGCAAATCAACATTTGTAAAATTTATAATATGTACCACTGCGATATGTTTGTGAGATTTGACCGTAATGAACATGAACCCTAGAGCATTAATTTCCGGTAAAAACGGGCTTTTTTTTTTCAAGTTAAATTATGAAGTTCTTACAAATTTTAGTTTTAATACCATTATATAAGCCATAACTAGCATCAATTTTAAGAGCGTCGTTCGAATAGTAAGTTCCATTTGGAAAATAAAAAATAACAAGTACAGATAGAGCAAAGAAATTTGTTGCAAAAAAAAAAAAAAAAAAAATCAACCAACCATACGCTATTTTTCTACATTACTCCCAAGCATTTGTCATAGTGTGATACAAGTAGTAGAAAACCTATTTGTAGAATGTTGCCGCCGTTGTAGTCAATAATTAGGACACTTACAAGGCTTTGGCTGGGACGTTTTTGACCATCCACCGCACAGCGCCGACACCGCTTCCAGCTCTTCATTTGTTTCGGCATCTAAAGTTTTTCCTTTGCGGTCGGCAGTACAAAAGCAATGATGAGCTTTGTGACAAGTTACCCCGTAGTTGGCTACACAGGCGTCAACATTCTGCAAAGCGGATTCACAAGAGCTTGTACCACGCTATGGATAATTCCTGAAAAATCAAGGGAGCTGTATCGAAAAATACTCTGAATGTGGTAGATTTTTGCGCAATAAATTTCTTTGGTCTATCTGTACTTGCTCTTTTTTTTTTTTAATTTCAAAATGGAACTTACTTTCCGAACGACTCTCGTATATACCTATACTACGATGTGATGGAGTTTATTTTATTAATCAAATTACGTGTTTTTCCCCGCGAAATGTTGTCAGAGAGTTCCTACTGTAATAATTGGTGATTTTATTGGGAGAAAACTCGTAATAAAACTAAGTTCTTAAATTTAAATGAAAAAATGATTTTCCATGATTTGTGTTGAATGAAAACGTGTGATCAATCGGGATATCAATTGAGTTCAATGAAGTCCAGAAAAATTAATTCTCATTTTACTTGAAATTAATCACAGCTCAGAAGTCAATTGCCGGCTTTTCGAACAAAAGGTAGGCTTTATATATGGTCAAAATGGGTGTTGTTACGTGCAAAGGATGGATGCCACTAGCTATACTAATTATTGTACTGTAAGCTTTCAACCTTTGAATTATATCCCTGCCAATACATTGAAAACATTGATGGTTAGACTTTGTTAGCAGGAACAGTTAGACAAGTGGTGCTTTAGATATATTTTTGGAATTTATTTAGCAAAACGTTGCCATTTCGCTTTACATTGACGAGACAAGTTGTGGATATGCACCTATTTTTTTTTTCCTGAACGTTGCACAGAATTCCCACTGACATAGAAACACGGCTACATTGGGTCTTCCTACTAATATTGGCCGTGAAATTGCGATAAAGGAACCCGAACCCTCCGTCATTGTGAAGTCACACAGGTCTCCTGAATAATTCATCGCCACGCCATTCAGCGCCTCGTGTCACAAAAATAACTGTTACGTTACAGACTGTTCGCGGTTACGCCGCTCGGTTTTTTGACACGTGTAAATGCATTCCGAACACGAAGTATCTTGTATTCTCTTGGAAGCTTCATGTTTCTTTGCCGTTATTGGCAGCGAGATATAGGTAGGATGCACGGCAGAAGTTATTCCTATTCATACATAACGGATAGATGTGAAATTGATTTCTCTTGGTTCCTTGCATACGAAAAATCTGCAGCTTTATTTTGCGGTTGCGCTTTCAATAGGTGCATATGTAAGCATCAATCGTTAGCATCATCATCAACAGCATTATTTTAGTTATGTCGTATGTTTGATACAAGTCAGTTTGTGAACGAAAAACAAAGCTACAATTTGGAGCTTTTATGAGCAGTCGATAAAACATGAAACTATACAATGAACTGCGTTCTGATTTTAATCAATCTTTTAATCTCATTTGGATCTTTCCAAAAGTTAATGTCTATTTTGCTTTGGGAATCGAGAAATGGAGGCATTATAAACCTTCAATATGCTAAAACTTCGTAGTGCCGTATCACGAAAAAGTTAACCCTTTGTCCCGCAATTGACAGTCCATATATTTCGTTAAAAATTAATGATTTTAAAGGGTATTGATGAAATTTTCTGCTTAAGTAATCACACATAAGTTTGTACTTTTTTAAGAAGAAAAAAATTATTTATTAAGATTTTAAAGTATTATTTTTAATGAATTCTGAACATTGGAGAGTTGGTTCAGATAAATAAATACCTTTGTGCTGAACAGTAAAGTAAGACAAAACAACGTTAGAAGAAGCACAAATTTGCAAATTACAGCAGACACGTGTTTCGGTGTTACAGGGAACGCCTTTTTCAATGCAAAAAATAATGAGCTTATGGATGAAAAGACATCCGACAAAAGCCAAGAGCAGATAAGCATGCAGCTTAAAAGATAAAAACAGCGGATTAGCCAAACACCTTTATCTTTTAAGCTGCATGCTTAGCTGCTCTTGGCTTTTGTTGGGTGCCTTTTCATCCATAAGCTCATTATTTTTTGCATTGAAAAAGGCGTTCCCTGTAACGCCGAAACACGTGTCTGCTGTAATTTGCAAATGTGTGCTTCTTCTAACGTTGTTTTGTCTTACTTTATTGGAGAGTTGCTTTAAACATTTTTACACACACACACACACACACACACACACACACACACACATATATATATATATATATATATATATATATATATATATATATATATATATAGGGTGTATCAATACAGCGTTTACAGACTTTCGGTTCAGATAGAGTACACCTAGGCGATAGGAAATCACATAGCAATGCATGGTCGGAAACGCTTCCTAGCGCGGTAGTGATGACACATATCACCAAAAAGACAAGACACGAATAATTATTATCCTTATTACAGCAAAAAATTGAGAAAAAAGAATGTGAAGGAGCCAACGATCGTTATCAAAGTAGGTGTTCGAAATTACGACCCCAGGCTGTGATGCATGCCTCACATATCTGACGCATTGAAGATCAAATGTCAAAGCGAGGCCGCCAACAGAAACCGCGTGTGCGCATGCACCGTCATCTGATGCTTCGATTTACGAAACGACATCTATCGTGTACACCAGACCAAAATTTACCAGTATTTTTGCTATATTAAAAATAAAAAAAAAAACACGTTTTCTCCTCTTATTCGTGTCCTCGTGTTGTGCTTTGTGTCGTCACTATCACGTCAGGAAAGAGTTTCCGACCATGCATTGCTATGTGAGTTCCCATCGTCTAGGTGTACACTGTCTGCCTCGAAAGTCTGTAAACACTGTACTGATACACCCTGTATATATATATATATATATATATATATATATATATATATATATATAATACTAATAATAAAAGTGAAAAATATTGAAAAGACCACACCAAGAGCCCATAGATGCGCAACGCAGCAAAACTAAAAAGCCAAGTAAATATAAAATTAAGCAAACAGATTTTCAAATATTAAACAAATTATAAATAATTAATGATGATAAAAAAGAAAAATGCAAACAGCTATTAAGTAGGAAAATATAAGATAGGAAAAGAAAAAGTGTGAATCCAGAGCTCATCAGCCGTGGAGGATTCATTAAATATGGTCAAAAGACCAAAATTTTTAAATAATAATATGGTCTTTTGACCATGTTTAATGAATCCTCCTCGGCTGATAAGCTCTGGATTCACACTTTTTCTTTTCCTATCTTATCTTTTCCTACTTAATAGCTGTTTGCATTTTTCTTTTTTTATCATCATTAATTATTTATAATTTGTTTAATATTTGAAAATCTGTTTGCTTAATTTTATATATATATATATATATATATATATATATATATATATATATATATATATATATATATATATATATATATATATATATATATATATATATATATATATATATATATATATATATATATATATATATAGAGGGAGAGAGAGAGAGAGAGAGAGAGAGAGAGAGAGAGAGAGAGAGATAACGGTCCCTGAATGAATTTAACAGTACCGAAAAGCCACCGTGATCGGAGTAAGATAAACAAAAAGTTTAGAACGACGATAGACGTGAGAAGAAAGTTGTGTGTGTATTGTTATCAGTCGTACTAGACTCAAAAATTAAAAAAGTGTGAAGTTTTTTATCTTTATTTTAATTTATTTTATTTTTTGTTTTGTTTTTTTGTTTTGTGTGTGTGTGTGTGTGTGTGCTTGTGTTCGTATATGTAATGTAAGGAATTAATAAATGTGTTTCGTTTACCATTATATGTTTCTGAGCCCATTTTTATTTCGATGTACATATGTATAGTTGCGTCAAACAGTTTTTTATGTTTCCGCATATTTTTAATATATCTTGGTTTTATTTAGCTTCTAAACGCTGATGATATATTTTAAGTGCTATGACTGTATTAGTTTAACGATCACCATTTAAAAATTATACTGTGGATATTATTTATCAGTCTTTTCTATGTCACATTTTAAATTAAATGAATATTTCATATCTGTAATAACGTTTTACTCTTTCTAATCCGTTAATCTTTAAGTAATTTTCTGAATTTAAAAAATCGCTTTATGAAACCACTATAATTAATCAGTCTTTGCATAAAACATAAAGCTCAAACAATGGCTTCTGTGTTACAAATTATGTATTTTTAACAAATATACGTCTAATATTACAATAATAGTACATTAATGCAAAATTTCATAATTAGCTGAAATTAAGGTAATTCATATGTTTAAAACTTAAATACATCGATATTCAAACTTTTAGATTTTCATTTTACGCATTACGACTTGGGGAAGTTCCACAAAGCCAAAGAGAAAAATTAAAAAATTTTGACAAGAAATAAAACAATTTAAAATCTGAAAATTTCATTCAAGTGCAGCAATGTGAATTTTTGACCTTTTCCATCTGCCACCTCATCCATTTTCTACCACGAGAATAATTTCCAATTGAAAAAGTATCACTTATGAGTTTTTATAGCTTTTTATTTTACTTTCAATCATCGATTTATTTTACAATCAGATAGTTGCAGTCTATAAAACAGTTTGTTTTTATACCTTTTACTTTTAACCAGTTTAAGCGGCGAGTACTACAACCGGAAATTGCACGGAAATGGAAAGTCTCATTAAGTTTCTTCGCCATTTAATCCCAAGCTTTACACGGTCACCAGTTTCTAGGGCTGAAACTAAGTAAGGAAAACAGATGTTTAAAATCATTAGATTCTGTTACAGCCTAAAAATGCATTATAATTCAAGTTAAATACCGCAATGAAGATATTCTCAGCATCATTTCATAATAACATTGGAATTTAAAAAAAGCTATTTTAATTACGATCAGAATTATTATTTTCAACAATGAGTCCAAACATAGTTACGGAAAATTTTCTCCCACACTTGATTTCAGACTTGATAAAAAAATTTTGTATGAAATTAAAGGGAATAAAAAAACGTGACTGATGTTACGCAGAAGATACATTGAGAAAAGTGACTTATATGTAATTTGAAATTATCTTCAAACTAATAACGTAGAATCTAAACAGATTTCTTCCCCGTAAAATAGAGGTTTTAGTCTTGATGAAAAAACTTTGTTTTATTGAAATAACTTAAAAACTAAAAGTATAAAAATTATAACACCCGTGACTGATGATACAACGATTTTGTGACTAATGTTACATTGACAATTAATTGCTGTAATTATAAATTATTTCTCATTGAAAATAAAATTAGCATTTAAAATTGTAAAACTGTATTTAAAATAGTAGAAAATGTCATTTATAAAGTTTTAAAAGTTATATTTTAATGTATTTCATAAAATAAAAAGTCCTCTTGCTTTTACTACGTCCAATGCGCTAAATATTTTATTCTTTTCTCATGTAATTAAAAAATTTCATCCACATTGACAGGCTATTTCCGATGTTTTACTGCTTGAATCTTGACAGTAACTGAATACTCCTAGCTTTCAATTTCAATGCATCTAACTTCTCGTGATACAATTGTTTATCATATTCATCAAGAACCCGTTCTCCAGTTGCAGTCAACAATTTTGGAACATGTTCTGCTGGAAGTGATTCCCTCCTTAAAGGATTAATCAAATATAACTCTTTATAACATGGCTGCAAGTCGGACGGTGAAAGCTCTGAAATTTGCATGAAGCTGTGATATTTGGAAATATTTTTGTATCGGTGATCTAGCACTTTTATTCAAATATAATACATGAAGAATTAGAAGAATCTGTTTATCAAATTTCATGCCAGAAAATTTTTTACAGCAGCAGTTTTTCTTTTGTGAATACATAACAAAGAGAATGACTAAAACATTTTACCAAGGTTTCATTAGTTTAAAGAAGAGCAATGCAGCTGCTAATTTAAACCTAGGACTTCAATAATTTAAATTTTTTCTATACTTGCTCTATTTTCTCACCTAATTTCTCTTTTTAATTTTATTCTAAATCAACTTTGGTAATTATGCTAGGTTTTTTAAAATTATTTAATTTATTTTTTTATCATCCGCTCTTTTCAGCTTCTACTTTGTTTTACTTTTTGTTATTTTCATGTTTTCCTTCATTTCTTTATTTATATCGCTTTTTTTCGCCTTTCTGCAGCATTCAATGCTATTTGTGCAATTTGTTTGAGGTTTATTAACGAAAAGAGAAATGTGACTGATGTTACTGTGCCTGAAGTTACATAATTTAAATAAGTTTTAAATACTTAAATTCATACATTTCTAAATATTTAAGGGATTAATATTAAAGATATCATCATAAGCGAAGATAATATGACTTTTTATAAACTTGGGTTTGTTTTTGTTTAAGCAATGCCAACTTTTATACAATTTTGTGACTGATGTTACATTAGAGAGTATGAGGCCTAGTTTAACAACAATTGTTACAAGATAATTATAACAGTTTAAAGTTTTTTTTTTTTTTTGCTCTAATCTCTTCCTAGATAAACCAATTTTCAATTAAAAATAAGATTGTAGACATAGCAATTAATTTCCTAAGTGAAAAAATGGATTAACTTTTAGAATCACTAATGCAACGACACATGTACACTAAGTAGTGTTGACAAAACTTGCCTGTAAAACTTATAAAAAAAGACTTTTTTATCGCATATAAAAGAAAAAACTACTGATACAATGATTTTTTTTTTACTGTGATGTCTCTAGTTTCATGGACATGCCCCTGACGCATATCCGTGCAAATTCTCTCAATGAAAAAAAACGTTAAAATGTGATAACTGACATGCGTCAAAGGATATAGTGTTGAATAATATTATGAATATTCTGAAATGAAAGCGTACTTAAGTGTAAATCCACTATTCAGTCGATTCCGTTCTTCTTCCCGTTATTTTCTTTTATACTCGATTTAGAGGCTTAAAAATTAAGAAATGTTCTCTCACGTTTTCAAAATTTTAGGTGGAACCAATCCCTTTACGGATAAGTCACCACTTTGACGTCATACGAGTAGTACAATTAAAACAACTCAAAGGAAAGTTGCATGACTTCAAACGTTCAGCACGTAGCTTTTAAATTTTGAGGAAGGTTTTTTCATGCTCAAAATGCATTTTCCTCGGAATTAGTCATGGGGAGAAGCATTAATAATGCGTGCCACATTGCAAAAACTTTTCTTCGAAACAATAACCCTTTTACAGAACCAACTTTGAAGAGGACGTATTAAAGAAACAATATTTCATCCTCGATGAATTATCAAATCATACTTTGAGTTAGAATTAACTAAATACATATGGTCTTAAAAGTAAGTGTGTAAGGATAGATAATAGAAGATAAAATTTGCACTGTGAATAATTTTGTAAAAATACAGATAAAGAACTGATAACCATTGCTAAAATGTATAAGTTCTTTAAAAATTAAGAATCAGGTGTTCAAATCATCTGTCTATAACAGTTTTGTGGAAAATCTGTTTTTACTGAAATTATATTAAAAAAAAATCTGTGCAAGTAAGCAAAGTACGGGATAAAAACGGCAAACGAGTTTATCCGTAACAGCTTCGTTCAAAAATTCTGTATAAAGATTGTTGAAAAACAATTTCACAGAAAAGTATGTGCATGTTCTATATGTGTTGAGTACTTTTAGCTATCAGTTAAATGAAAATATCAGCTTGTATGATATATTTATTGCATCCAGTTCAGTTGTGACCACCATAGTAGGCGCATGATCAACTTAAGAAAGGGATATTCCAGCCTATAGTTGCCGTAAAGCGAGATGGTTGGAACTTTCTCATAATTGTGTATAAGATCCAACCAAAGAGAGAGGGGGGGGGGGTGATACCGAGTGTGCTTGTAATCAGTCCACTTACATAATCTCCGGCATTGTATTCCCGTCATATTACAGAGGTTTGACGCCGTTACTTTTATGCAATTTACAGAGTCTTCTTTTTTATTACTTCTTTTAAAAACTTCTGTAAATTAAGACTTTCGCAGAAAATTTCTGTTTTTTTCTCAAAATGTTCTGTAACTTTTTTGTTTATAATGCTCTCTATTCCATTTTTAAGGGGAGTATGTGCCCTGTATGTGCATAATGTTAAATTGTTACACTTTACGCAAAATATCTTACGAAGTTTTAATGTTCTCAATGTTTTTAAGCGATATCTTAAGAGCCTACTAAAGTGAATTTTTAAGGTTATTCTGTTTACTTTATAAATTATTAAACTTTAACCAATAGTCACTTTTTTAATGAAAAAAAAGAGTTTTTGACGGTAAAAGTATCTGGTTACGTAAAAGTGTGAGTGATAGAGCAAAAATTTCACTTTGGTACAATTAGGAACGTATAAGTAAAATGTGGTGAAAATAACACGCGAAGTTGTTTTCCAGACAAAGAAACATGAGTTTTTAAAATTAACGCTTTGAGAAAATCGCGTTTGAAAGTAAAATTTTACATACATTTTGATACATTCCTGCCCCTTTAATATTTAAATTGAAGCTGACTTTACCTACGTGGAAACATGAATTTGGTGTCGCTTGAAAGCTCTTAATTTGAATGTTTTGAATAAATAAAAACTTTTTTTTTTAAGTTTTTTTTTTGCATTAACCTCCCTTAAATGCCTGCGTAGCTTTTATGTTTCCAACTCTCTAATTTTATATCAGTTCTTAAGTGTATTTAAAATATATTAAAACTGATAACGTCGAATTATAAGACAAATGTGTGATTATCATCTTTAACTACTCAGAATAAAAGTTGGTCTCGTATTAGAAGTTAGAGTGATTCCTAGTAATAAACTAGAATACAAAATTTAAGTGCACCAGAGAAAACTATCTAATTTGCACTAAATACAATGAAAAATTAAATTTTGTTCCTTTTACATAGCAACGTATTTCAATGTGTTACAACCCTAAGATAGGGGTTTATGATTCAAAATCGCTGAAAACTAATACTGAAAGAAAACTGAATTCGTTTTCTATAAGTTACAGTCCAAATTATTTGATTTTAAGCAGAACACGCAGACAGGACATCTAAATACGCAAAAAGTTGATATGTATGTTATTTGAACGAGCTTGAATACTTTTGTGTATAATTTTGGAGGTAATTTCTTGATGTTATGCACGGAGCTTAAGACACAAAAACCAGGCTCCAAAAATTTTTAGGTTTATTTTACGCATTTAATTCAATTGTTTATTGTTATTACTATTGTTGTTATTACATTCCTTTTGTTATCTTTTGACATAATCGTATGTCATACACGTTTTGCACTTATTTCACATTACGTCTTAACGGCATACTAATAATAATTACACGACACGTTATCTTAAGCTTTCAGCCGAGAATAGATTGTAAGAATGAAAAAGCACATATTGAATCAAGTTTTGCTATCGAATATTATTCAAAACGCCAAGATATGATGAAATTCCTTCAGAAAGTCATTCAAACCCACTGCCTTTCATGTGAAAATAGACCCAAAATTTTCAGTTCTGTTTTATCGCTGAGCCAAACAATCTGCGAGTTGTCAACAGAGCATTTCAAAACAGGTCGCAGCGAAATATCACCAGTTTGCATAAGAATGACTTTTTAACCCAGCAAAGCTTAAAACTTTATGAACTGTGCGGCAATGAATCTAGTGAAGGTTGTTTTATTTGCTGCAAATTGGTGACAGCTACATTTTTACGGCGAGAAAGAATTGAAGAATATGAAATAAACGCTGCAAGATTTTTTTTTTTTTTTTTTTAATGTGATTTTTTGCCTCTCAACTTCCAAGTAAATTCTTTTCTCAAAAAGGACGCATTTTTCCTTGAAACGACGAAAAATACGCATCAGATTGTAGTTGACGCAAATATATTTTTTTCAAACCGTGTCTGGTAAAGATTTGTGTGCACTGCAAGAAGGTAAGTAAGTTAAAGAAAGAAAATGTCCAATTATTTTTGCATAATATCTCTATATAAATCAAGTGAACAAGTACCGTACAGGGCATGTATGTAAACACTACAAAATATTTGATTGGAAAATTTCAGTTCTTCTGAGGTGTAAGACACCCCACCACTTAAATAAGGCTGAAGAAGTTAAAGTTGTACCCACCCCTCACCTCCCACACCACAAAATCTTGGGAATTCTGGAGAGATCTTGAGATTTGGAGATTTTGGCCATTATTAATTAAAAAAAATACATTTATTGAAAGTTGCAACGACGTAACAAAACCTAAATTTTTGGCTACGCAATAGGGTGGAATGAAAATAGGCATTTTTTTTTTTGAATTTAAAATAGCTTGATATGTCAAAATGTGCCATTTGTTCACTAAAACAAAGTGTGAAATTTTCAAGAGTTTTGAAAAATATTTTGATTTCCCTTCGCAAGCTTTTATTTTACAATATTTAGTGACAATACGTAAAAAATTGACTTATACATTAAGCACTCTCTAAGCACAACGAAATATCACAAATATAATACTAAATACAGTAAAATATCACAAATACTAAATGGAATAAAATATCACAAACGCTAAATACAATAAAATATCACAAAAATTTACAAAGTGAAAAGAGACAATTCACGTTTTGTCTCAAACTTGGGCATTATTTCTCTCAAAGCGATGCGTGCGCTTACGAAGCCATCTCGTTTTTTCCGCCCACAAACAGCTTTTTCCGCCTCTGTCACCAGCTTTACATGTACCAGCAAACAGGTTAAGTGTGGTTTGGAAATTTTCTGAAGAATGATGTTTGGATTCACCTCCATTGTGACGAAATAACTGAGTTCAGCGTCTGTCATATCTATGATTATGGGAGGTGATGAGATATGGCATACATATCCCAATCAATCATGTCGAAATATTCGACAGCGTCGAAGTTAAGCTTTTCGGGAACCTTTAAACTCCGTATTAGGCATCGTGACTTGACAAGCATCTGGCGAAGGTGCCTAGCTCCATCTCTGCCGTACCGGTGGGCTTTTGCAGAAAACCATGTTGGGGTATACACACGAATGATGACTTTAACAAGCGTTTTCAAATTTTCCGACTTTTCCAAATCGCTAACATATAACCTTAGATTGAGATTGACTGTAGTGAGCCATCGAGAGTGCAACAAGGGTTTCGATTTACTATAGTAAGGCTACATTCACTTTTGCTGATGCTATTGCACATTTCCAGAAGATAGTGTTGGACTGTACTAACTTCTTCGGGTCCACATTGAACAGTTCCCCGTTAACTGCATGGGTTCAAAGGAAATATCAGGCTGATTGGTACTCGTAGCAAGCCGCTTTCTGATATCTACAGCGTCTTCTATAGCGTCTGCTCTGTGACCTGTGTTCACATTTGTGCTATCATACCCAATGACTTTAATGTTCTCCATTAGTGCATTCTGCTGTATGAAACTAGATACGACTTCCTCAGCAATGTCTTTTCTGGATTTCGATATTGGAGTACTGTGGCAGAAGTAAGAAGAACCTAGCACTAAGATGACGCTTATATGTTCTTCGGTAAGAGATTTTCTGTAGTATACTTGCTGTCGTTACCGACTACTTGTGTCAAAGTTTGATCCTTTCGACTAGCAAAAGATATTCCCTCTGTGTCACAATGAGCTTGATCAATCTGATCATCATTTTGCTGGAGTTTTTTTGGAGTTTTTCTACGTTCTCTGCGGATCTTGCTTCTATCGATTCCTTTAGATCTGCCTATTGCTAACACGAGAGCAACATAGTGCAGAACTAAAGTGGCTAATATAACAGACGATCTATCCGAGACTACGATCCGATCGCAATTTTTAACAAGTAAAGGTAGAGTGATTGTCATTTTCTTACATTTTATATTCTTTGCCTTAGGCTCAATTGGGTTTTTCATCAGGTTTGTACGCATCATCTGTCGGTATCTGTAAAATTGGCTTAATTTTTTATGTTTCATACTTTTCTCCACAATTTCGCCTTCTACTCTTTATTTATACTACCGGTTATCATCGTTCTTGATCCTCCTTGATCTCGCAGAAAAATACGTTCCTTTGTAGGAAACTTTGAATTCTTTTGAGCATTTGCAATTTGAAATCATGTCGAAGCACTTACATTTACTGATATCAAATAGGCTGTTGGCTTTGTTACGAAAACCAGTTAGTCTCCGTTGGTAGTTGAGATAATCATATTTTTTCTTTGTAAACCTTGAGGATTGTACTGTACTTGTGGGGAATGATCTGAATTTTTCAATTGCATGAACATGACTTACCGTTGGAAGGGAGGCTTTTGTCCAGATCTCTTCCACTTCATAACAAAGTTTGAAAAATCTCCAAAATTGATGGGTATTTCCCATTTCCCGTCTTGAGATCTTGTAGTAGCTGCATATATTTCTTCATAACATCGATGTAAGTTGGTATAGTATTGGCCGGAAGGTCTCTTGGAGCGCAAAATATTACGCATCATACTTTGTTTCTTGTAGCTGCCATCCATTTGATTTATATAGTATGTGTAATGTTTACTATTTAATAAATAATATATTTGAGATTATTATTCATACGATAGAAAAGCTCTCTTAGAAAAAAAATTTAAAAAACCAGATAACTGAAATTGATTGTCAGCTTAAATAGTTTGATCGCAATCGAATCGAAACCCGAAATAGTTATGGTTTCGTTCTGTAATATAATAATACTAGTATAATAATATAATAAGCCGTGCTAAATTCAGATTGAATCTGGCAACAAAATCATGCATGATAACCCATTAAATCTATAAAAAGAAACTAACCTTTAAATACCCACTACATTCGCTGGATGGTTGCTGCAAAACTAATAGGTGGAAAAATATCATTTTATTTTTGCGATAATTAATAATGCTGAATATCAAAAATAAAATTAACTACTTAACAATGTTACATTTGATAACCATCGGCACAAAAAAAATAAATAATAATAACAATAATAATTATTGTAGGGCATTCAAAGTGCCTTACAAAGTCTTTTAATGCAGCATTTCGGCATAAACGTGTTACTATACCTACACAAAAGGCCCGTTTTCCACATACAAGCTTTTAAGAATTAAAAAAAAAGTTTTTCCACTCCATCCTACTAGGATTGGGGTTTCTTCCATGTACATGATTTGACTACATAAACGATGTCACTGGGAAGAAACAAAAACGAAAAAAAATAATACTTCCCTAGAAAACTAACCCATTAATGTAATTTTTCTCATTGTAACGTAAACCTTATCCCGGATATCTATTTCGAACATTCTGTATACTTATATACATAGATGAACTATTTTTTTGGGGGGGGGCAAACAATTTTTGGCCCCCATTTTTTAAATGAAAGGGTTCCAAAGAAATTATTATTAAGGGGTAAATTTTAGTTTTTTTCATGACTGGTTGTGTTGTTTTTCAAGCAAAAGTGTTACAATGTTTTGTATAGTTGATTACTTTAAGTAGATATAGGCTTGTTTAACTAAATATTCAGGACTTAATTTTACTACTTATTAGGTATAAGCATATTTAGAAATACATGAACGACTAAATTCTGGGAAAAGAGCTGTGTATACTTAAACCCGTGCAGGGCGAAGTTTGTTACAATTAGAGGGGCAAACTGTGGCAGAAGAAAATTAAATCAATCAACTCGTAAGTCTTTTTAAGAAAAACAATCATAGTTTATTTACTAACGGAAAAAACACAACACTACAAATGAATGCTAGGACGCTGCATCATATTGGTTGTTTTTGCTTGAAAAAGTTTATTTCTTCGTTGAAAAAAAAAAGGTAAAAATCTGACAGTAGATGACGTTGCCCCAAAACAAAGATTAAAATATTTGAGATGAATTTTATCTTGCTACACCAGGTAGGTTGTGACCAGCTGTGCAAAGTTTAAGTCATAAAGCTACCCAAGTTTCTGAAGTCCATGTTTCTCTTTTCAAATCTTATGTCCCTATCTGCGTTATTTTTCATCAGAGTACCTGAGTGCAAGTTAACTTACTGTGAAAAAAAATCAAATTTCCTTGGTAATAAAAATAGGGTTTTACGAAATCTACATTCCTGTTGATAAAAAGCAGTTAAAATAAAAAAAAACTTCATTTGCTAATTTAAAATCTAAAAATAAATAAAACATCTCGTTTGGTTACACAAATCTTTCGAATTCCTTCGTGCTTATTAAAAACATTAATTATAAAAAACAAAGACAGTTTAAAACAATCGTGCATATCAACTAACCGAATCATTTCAGCTAATAATGTCGATATAAATGAACTTTATTTCAAGAACATTTTAAGTGACATCACTACATAAGAACATTGATTGAAAAAAAAAACAAAAATCGTTTACAACAGTTGTACACATCAACTAATCGAATAATTTAAGCAAATAATGTCATTAATTTTTGATTAAACTTTACTCAAAGACCACGTTAAGTGCCATAATTTTTCTTTCCAAGTCACGACATTTTTATCGTTAAATATAAATCGAGTATATCCTATAGAATTTATCGTTTTAATAATAAGTTAAAGAAAGAACTTTTAAAAACAAAAACCTCAACCTAATCATTTATTTGAAGAAAAAAATACATTCACACGCAATAAATAGTAAAGTACAAAATACTCCATTTCTAAATAAAGCAAATTTATTGAATTAAACAAAGGATTAAGCATAATGCTTAGCTAAAGCTGCAAACAGCACTTTTAAGTTGAAAATAACTCGGGTGAATATTTTTGGTATTTAAAGAAACATAAAAAGTCGCTTAATGAGAATAAGTAGAAAAATAAATACATACAGTCTAGAAAGGATTACACGATCCTTCAAGCAAAGAATAACGTTTCCATTTCTATCGGAGATCTATCTTTTTTCTCCGTCTACCTTAAAATTATATAAAAAACTCTTAATTATAGCATTCACAAGTGTTTAAATAAATCCCTTAAGTATAGTTAGTTGGTATACATTTTTATTGTAATTTTTTAGTTTTAAATTTGAGTAATCTTATTTTGTTTTGCCTTCAAGCAGTTTTTCAAACTCTGCTCATGCCTATTAGAAACTATGAGATAAAATTCCTGAAACAACAGTTCTAAATCGAAATGAAAGAGAAAGAACTTTAGTTCTCTTTATTGTAACAAAAAAAAAAAAAAATCAAGGAAACAAAATTACGAAAAGAGTAATTCCATAACTAACGAAATGGTTTTTCGAGAATGAAATGCAATTTATCAAAAGATAATAGAATTTTTTAAAAAAATGTATTAACTGCATTTAGCAGCTCAAAATGATTTTGTTTAACTGAGGAGTAACTTGAAAAAAGATTAATCAAAGAAAAATAAATTCTTAATTACATAGAAATCGGCAAATAGATGAATAGATACGAAGAAAACACTGAAAAAAAAAACAATAGAATTTGAAAACGATTCATTGAAATTCAATTGCTACAAAACATGAGGAAATGAAATCTGAAAATTCATCAACATGATTTAACTAGTAGGGAATATCTCATAGGAGGGTCAGGATAAAATAATAATGCAAGTGTATTCGGATCTAGAGTGAAGGGATTATGAATTTCTTAGAAGATACATAGACTTGTTTCATATGTTTGAGATTGAAAAAGTAAGCTTGTTTTCAGGGCCACCGAGAGGGGTTGGGGCATCAGGGACAAAATCCCCGGAGCCCGGGCACCTCCTCAAAAAGGAAAAAAAAAATTTTTTTTCAGAGTATATGCTTCTAACTGAACTTCTTTTCGGTGTTGGAAAAGGAAAAACATCTCTCATTTAACCATTTAGCCCATTATTCAACATCTGCTTGTTCACAGCATCAAGTGCTTGTGGATCAGTTCCTCACGGGACTATCTTGCTAAGACTTTTCTATTGGGAAGGAAAACGACCAGTAGAGGGGACCACCATGACAAACAGGGCGCGCTCCTTTTACGCGTCACACGCTTTCCTTCTTTTTGCCGAGCCCGGAACACGATTGAGTGACGTCACGGAAGAGGTTCAAAACCTGTAGGTGGCGACATTATCCCTACATTTAAAAGTATATCACAGCATAGTTAAAAAATTCCAGTACATGGAGCTTCAATTTCGAGTACAGTGAAACCTCTCTGAACGGCTAACCCTCGTTCCGTAAAATTTCGTCCGTTCAGAGGGGGTGGCCGCTTTAAAGGGTTTTCGTTACGGTAGCAATATAATTTCAATAATACATACAAGCAAGTGTAACACATAAAATGAAGTTTGAGATTTTTCTAAAGAGGAAATAGTAAATTTTTGCTTTTTTTTATTGTTTACATATTTCAAAAAAAGAAAAAAAAATCTGCTTTAGGATTTTACTCTTCTCTGTAACAAATTTCTCTGTTTCAAATTCGTTTTTCAGTTCCAAATGTAAATCTCCAAGGAATTTATTTGTGATTGCATTCTAATTTCCGATGACTTTATCTATTATTCCCAAATCCCGAAAATCACTTCAGTTGAAAATTTATCTTTCTGACAATAAAACGTATTAGAAATTTGATAGTCAAAGGTTGAATTATTGCCTGAAAGGCATAAAAAAAATAATTATTCTAAAAACGTTAATGATGCAGACAGCGATCTTGATAGTTAATTTAAATCAATCTCAAAATAATTTTAGATTTGATTGAAAACACTGATTTTCGGCGGACTCGTTAACCAGAAGACGTTTTTCTCAGTCGGTGCTGTAAATATCAAGGCACTCCGTTGCTGTTTCGTGCTTGAAAGGAATTCAAAATTGTGCTCCACTTGCCAGTTTTCCGTGCTCGTATTACTCACAACTTTAATACGTTGTTCGAGATCCATAAAAATATTCATCAACATTGCTGTTTGCAACCCATATCAATCACGCACACACATACGGATCAACTAATAAAATAAGCGTGCGTGACATTTCTACTCCAAAATTATTGGAATTAGTTAACAGCCAATAACACTTTTCCTCCTTGAACCTAAAGGCTGCATATTAGAAACAAGAAGTGAATAAATTTTTCTGAAAAATGGGATGGGCGCACTCACTCGGCGGCCGTAAAGAAGGATTGGGTGGCCGTTGCTAGGGGTGTTTTTAACATTAAATCTATGGGCCAAAAAATCCGTGCCGTAAAAATTGGCCGTTAAGAGGGGTAGCCGCTTAAGACAGGTAACCGCCCAAAGAGGTTTCACTGCAGTATCAATACTTGAGCGCAGTGGCGAATCCAGGAGAAAGGCTATAGAGTTGCAGGACCCCCCCCCCCCCCTTCTTTTACCACAATACCTGATCCCACATTGTAATCTAAGATTATATTTCATTTTGATTTAGGGACTTCCATCCCTACAAATTTCCACGAAAGAGTCCCAAATTCACCTTCCTCTATCATCAACTAAAACCGTCTAAAAGTTCGTTTTTGGAACTTCAATTTCGAATTCAGTAATTCTCTAAACCTCAGCCCTTATCCTGAAAGATGTCCTTCAACTAATGCATTTTTAGGACTTGATTTTGGAAATTTTCCGGGAAGAATCCTGAACCTCATCCCGTCCCTTAACTTCATCAAAAGTGGGACCAAAAAATTGGTTTTTAGGATTTTAAGATCGAAAAAAGAAAACCTTCAGAAGTATGCCTTTTGTCCTCTTCAGATGATTAAAGATCGTATGAAATTTCGTTTTTAGTACTTATATTTCAAAAAAAAAAAAAAAAAAAATCCGGGTGAAGGTTCTCTGAATAGTTTTCCTTGTCATCAAAGATAATCTACTACTCTGTTTTTGGGATTTATGTGTTTAGGACATCATAAAAACTCGTCTAAAATTTCGTTTTTGGATTTTCAATTCCGAAAAAATTACGGCGGAGAGGCTCCGAATCCGAATCTTTTTCCCTAACATTTACAAAGGGGGCTTATAATTGCGTTTTTAGGACTTCAAATTCATAAAATTTCGGGACCAAAAGATGTCCGGACCAATTCTGTTTCCAAAATTTCAACAAAGATAATCTACAACTGGGCATCTTTAGGACATTTCATTTCCATTTTTGAAAAGTTAGAGAGCATCCCCGATCCTCGTCTCACCCCATCCCCCTTCCCTCTCTTTAAAAATCGTCTAAAACTTCATTTTGAGGACTTAAATTTCGAGAAATTTCAAAGGCAGAGTCTACGAGCTTTAACCCCACATAAAAGTCCCTGATCTTCTCCTCCTCCTTACATTACCAGCGTCAGTGTAAACTGCAGTTTTAGAACTATAGTTTGGGAGGAAAAGGACCTTCGCGAATGTTGCACTTATAACTGTAAGTTCATATGGTTATTTCTCTTTCCCCGCTTAACGCAATTCTCTAAAATTGACTGCGCGATGCTAGTAATGACTCCCCCCTCCCCCTTCAGGCAAAAATCTGAACGGACTCACTCTCTCTCTTGTTATATACACGTTTGAAAAAAATGAGCGGCTTCAAGAATTTTGTAGCTAGCTTTTTTTTATTTAACCAGCTTTTCCTTTATTTTTTGCGAAGAAAAACTTCCAAATGCGATTCCGTTTCTCTGTTTTATACTAACTTGTGGTATGACGCCTAGGATTACTATGAAGCAGATGTCACTGTATAGAAGGTGCAATCGAGATTACTGAAATGTAAATAAGGGATGAGGGCAGTCAACAGGATTTTTTTTTTTTTTTTGATGGTTGGAGGGGGCCTGCAAGTCATTATTTTGCCCCGGGGCCCGTTTGAGCTCTCGGCGGCCCTGCTTGTTTTCATTCACGAAAAGGAGTATTTTTCCAATTTCTATTGCTTAATAGAAGCACTACACTCTTAGTTAGTTATAAAATTCAGATATTGTAATCAAATCTTTCAGAAACACATTTATTGTAAAACAGCGGCTAATATAGCTTACAAATAAATGTGTCACATGCTAAAATTTATTATTTTTTTAATGTCTATCAGGAAAATGTTCTTAATAAACACAACAGATAAAAATAATTATCCATTTACTGTTTCATGATTAAATATATAATTGTAATATTTGTATTTTGATAAAGTAAGAATTGAATGCTGTTAGTTAACATTTTAACAATTAACTCATATAAATGAAACAAACACCTGTAGTTCGTTTAATAAAAAACATACATTTCTTTTCTGAAAAATACAGTGTTTTTATCCTTTTTTGGGGATATTTTACAGTAGTCAATTTACAGTACTTTCTTAGTAACCTTTCAAACTTAGGGAAACAGTGGAAAAGCGCGATTCATCCGATTAAGCGAGATGCGATATCATGAGGGGTAACTATTAACTGCGGAACTAGTGGTTGCATTTTACTGTGCGTAGCAAAAAAGCATACGTTGAGAGAATAAACATAAACTTTTTACAGTGATTCCAAACCTGTTATGGCATTTTAAAGGGAATATATGAATAATCATACAATGAGAACGTCATACTTATACTATTAGCAGCGCTGAATTTGTTTTTTATTGAATTTCAGAAGCAGAAAATGTCGTTGCTGTGATTCGAGTCTTCCTTACTTCTACCTAATTACAGCAAATTCAAGAAATTATGAAATGCTAATGAGCGATCACCAGTGGCGGATACAGCCGGCGGGCAACCGGGCATTTGCCCGGTGGGCCGGTCATGCTTGGGGCCGATCAACTAACAGCAAAGTCTTTCGGGTCTATCTACTAACAGCAAAATGTGGGTTTTGCGCGGATGTGTTTAGAATAAAGCAAATTCGCAAAACACAGCCTCAGCTCCTCTTTACACATGGGCTAAAGCTTGCGGGTGGAGGGAGGTAGGGCCGTCACCATAAGGGGGGGGGGCGATTTCTGAAATGGGGCTGCCCAGGGCCTGATTACCACACAAACTGACTAAGCCTAGGCCCTGGGGTCCCATAGGAACATGTTCCTAAGGGGCCCCACATTTTTTAAAGAATTATGCATAGCATTGCAACAATATGAAAAATGTATGTATTTTTATTTAAAAAAAATATTATGACTTATAAATTGGAAAAAAATCTTCTTCAAAAAGGAAATCTTCATAAATGCACATAAGTGATTTATACATAATTGTGTGATCAGACAAAGAGACCTCCAAAAGTGCATTCGTGCTTTAAGAATGTAAATCAAACACTGCATAGTCTTCAGAGGGCCTCCAAATTAATGTGGACCTAGGGCCTCCCTTTTAGTTAGTCGGGTTCTGGGGCTGCCAATATATTTTTAGTGGTATAATAAAAAATAAATGACTAAATTAAAAAAAAAAAACAGGGAATCCTTAGCGATCGCAAAAAGTTAAAATACTTTTGATCTCTTTAACGCTTTTATTTATAAATGACAATTCACAATTGTTCTTAAATGCAACGTACAACAAGGGCCGACGTGAGGACATGTCAGCTTAGTTGGAGAATAGGGGACCGGCTCGGAATTGAACTCGTGCAGAGGTAAAATATCCTACTGATGAAAGGTGTAGAAGGAGGCGTGTGAAAAAATTGAGCTTTGTCATTTTTTTCCCGGATCCGCTTTTGCTCTCTGCGACCTTGTTTATAACATTTGGAATAAAAGTGACAAAATATATTTTTCCGTAAAATTATTTAAAAATATGCAATCTTAAAATACCATTAAGGAGCATCCAGTTTCGAAAATTTGCTGGAGGAGAGTACTCGAACCTCTCCCTTTTTTTAACATTCTCAAAGATGGTCCAAAACTGTGTTTTTAAATTAACAGTATCAAAAGTTTTCTGGGAAAGTGCCCCGTCCCCTCCTCTTTCTCGGCATCATCAATGAAGAACGTTTTAAATCTCGTTTTTAGTGCTTCAATTTCGAAAATTTTCCGGGGTGAGCCTCCCGAAAACTCATTTTCCTAACATCACTGAAGGTCAGCAAAAATTTCGTTTTTGGAACTTAATTTTCGAGTAACGTCCGGTGTCCTAGTCTTTACCAACAAAGGCTTTTAACACTTCAATTTGAAAATTTTCTGCTGGATGGCGTTGGAATCTATCTCGACTAAAAATCACCAAAGATCTTCTAAAACTGCGTTTTCAGAGCTAATATATTTTTAAAAATTTCAGAGGAGAGCCCACGGAACCGCTCTTTATACCATATACTCGAAGATAATTTAAAATTCAATTTTTGTATTTCCACTTCTGTAAAATTTCAGCATTAGAAAACCTGAACCTACGCTCCCCTAACATTACCAAATATTGTCTAAAGTTTTTAAGACTACAATTTCGAAAATTTTCCGGGGGAAAGGCCCCCCCCCCGGATTCCCCTATTTCACACCAAATATTAATATTTCCATTAAGTTTATATTGCTAATACTTTAATGACTCCCAGAAAGCCCACACACTCTCTTTCTCTCTCTTTGTATTGATACATGCGTTTGAAAAAAATATGAAGGGACTGCTAAACTCGTACCTGACCCTTCTCACCAGGTTTTTGACCTCGCATCGAGTTTGGGGGGTCGTCAGGATATGGCAGTATAAAAAAGGGAATGTTTATGACAGGTCCCAGTACTGTGTTTGTGTTGAGGGACCCATCACGTTCTAAGACGGCCCTAGTCTTTCACCCATGTGAAGTAGAGATGAGTTCGGGCTCATTTTTGAGAGCCCGGGCCCGCCCGAGCCTGAAAATTTGTAACCGAGGCCGCCCGAGCCCGAGTGATATTGTCTCGGACCAAAATCCGAGCCCGCCCGAGCCCGAAGGAAACTTTCTTGTATCAAAAACTGAACCTTCTACAGACATTATCTCTCTGAAAAATGTTACGTCAAATGCTCTTCATTAACAGAAGTTTCTAAATTTACTTAAAATTTTCCACTTCAAATGCATTACTGTACGACATATTGCAATAGTAATCGCAAAAAAACACTATAAATAAGCGGAAATTAATTAATTTATTTTTTGGGGGGAGGGGGGAATAAATTTGACATTGATTGAACTGATTTAAATGATCCTTTCATTATCGCACAGTAGGAAAATGTTTATTTGCTTTGAATTTGTAAGGAGATTGGCGATTGAATATCTGTGCTTGAGACCGAGCCCGAAACCTATTTTCGGTTCTAGAGCCCGAGCCCGCTTCGGGCCCGGGCTCGGGCTGTCGGTAGTAGTATTATTATACAGGAAAATTATATACAATTATAATAGTATAATTATACAGGAAACAACTTTCAGGAAGCAGTTTTATTTTCTTGTAAGACTTTGAAAAGAAGTCGAAATAATTTAATCCTTTACCATAAATATTAATTATTTTCTGTAGAAGAAAAATGTATGTATACATGCTAAAGAAATTTTGTATTTAACACACATAAGGTGGAAAAAATATTTATATTTTCAAACTATTATGACTCTGGCAGGAATAGTAGCTTCTGCACCGCTCAAGTCACGTTGATCAGTAAGGAAATAATTATCTTTTAGAGAAATATAATGACGATATTTGATGAGACCTCAGTGTCACAATGGGCAGCAGAGGGTTATAGTCAAAAAAGTATGAGAATGTCTTTCAATTGCATACTCATTCATATTGCTATTTTTCAGCTTTGAATCTAAGCTTTTGAAGAATATTTCTCCCCCAAGCAAAATAACATAGCTTTTAGTATTTCAATTAAAGCCCGAAATAAGTACTCAATTTAAATTTTTTTTCCTAGCAAAACTGCAACACAAAATAGCAAGCAAATCTTTTGGCAAATCTAACAAAACGGTGATGGACATAATATTGAAATGCCCATACCTACATTAAGGAACGAAAGAAACAATTAGAATTTTTTTTTCGACAAATGCAAACACAACAAAGCTGTAAAGCTAAAACTATTGATACCTATTTCTGCTCGATGCAGTCTCCCAAAATAAACCTCGCGTGAGCAGAATTCGACTGAGGAGAAAAGGGACATAAATAAATTTGAAAAACGTGTTTTGTTATGTATGTATCCCTATTCCTCGACGCATTTGATGCTTTTATTATCGCACAATTCACTTTGTCTAGTTAAATGCAAGCTTCGTCTCACAAAGGTTTAGTTTATTTTCTCTTATTACATCACGTATTTAGCACGTTTTGTGACCAAAATACAAATGTTGCTCGCCAAAGTTCTAGAAAAGAATTATTTACATGCAGGAAAAAGGAGTTTGCTAAGAAAAGAGTGTGTTCGTCGTAAGGGATAGTATTTTTTAGTGGAGGAGGATGCACTCTTCTATTCGGGATGTTTCACATTAAAAAGTAAGTTTAAACGTTAAAGATTTTCCAAACACACTTATGAAATTAAGTTTAAATCATCAAACAAATGCATTTTAAAATTTTTCGAAAAAAATATGGAAAGATGAAAAGTAAAGATTAAAATAAGTGACACAGAAAAATAATATCAGTTATCCTGGGGAATAATTTATGTGATAATTTCTTGAGTTCTACTTATGAGCTACACATCATTAAGGAAAAAATATACAGGGTGTCCGAAAGGTCCTTGACACATTTAAAAAATTCTTAGAAAACCAATAAATTGTCGTATGAGTTTGTGATTTGCACCATAATACTTCACAGGTTCAGGAGTTTTTATGACATTGAAAAAAAAAATGAAAAGGGGAAAAAAGAAGAAGAAAAAAGGCATTTCGCAGCCAGGGTGTCAGCGTATGCTATGCTTGTAATTCTTCGTTCAGTAATTTTCATTCCTTTCGCGTTTTCCCATGTCAACAAAAATGGGAAAACGGGATAAGTGCCTAAGAACGTTTAGACACGCGAAATATTCATAATGACGATTCCCGAGTAAATTACAACGAATTTTCTCGTGACGTCTGTATGTACGTATGTATGTATGTGCGTATATGCGTATGCTCGGATGTGCGTATGTATGTCCCATAACTCAAGAACGATAAATCCTAGAAAGTTGAAATTTGGTACGTAGACTTCTAGTTGGGTCTAGTTGTGCACCTCGCCTTTTGGTTGCATTCGGGTGTTTTTAAAGGGGGTCTGTTGCCAGTTTTTGGGGTAAAATCATTGTTAATTTTGATGTAAACTCAAGTGGTGTTATTATTTGGCGGCCACTTTGCGATATATCGTCAGTCTTTTGGTCGCCAAGTTTTGTCACCAACTTGGCGATTTTTTTTTTTTAAATATGTTTCAATTTGGCCACTGTTGGTGATTTTTGAAGAGTAAACTATTGAATCACATTAAAATTGTCAGTAAAGGGGAAATGACATTAAATTTGAGTAAAAGGAAGTCATGTGATGCACACATGAGCTCGTTTTTTCACATTTTAAAAGTAATTTTAAACCTTTGGAACACTATGATCCAACGATGGCCCACAAGCTACAGCCAATTCTGTTTGTAGCTCAGTCCTTTGCTGGATGCCATTTAATTCGTAAGTTCACATCCTTTCATATTACAAAAAGTGGGTTTTCGTAAACACGGAACATTTTTATGTGACTTTTCACAAACGTTTTGTTTTCAACTTTTTTGCTGAAAAGTTTATTCTTGTGTTTCTACATGCCCTCATTTGTTAATCATGTTTATCGATTGAAACTTCTCATTTAGCTGAACGCAATCGTGTTTGTATTTAATTCCCTGCATCCATCATGCATACTATTTTATTCTTCAGTAAAACTTACCAATATCTATTCCATGTTCACCCAAGGCGAAAGAGGGTGGTTCAGCTTGCATTGGAAATTTATTGATTACTAAAAGCCTAAGAGGGAAATTCCGTTCAATATCTGCTATATAAAGTGGAAACATTCTATTCATTTCTAAATATTTGAGTGAATAATTTGATGTTTAAAGTAAGTTCTAACATCGCTATTGTAATGAAATTCCCATTGTAAAATTATACAACATGATTCAGATAATGCCAAAGAATTACCAGAAAATCGAAGGAAAAGCCAGAAGGAAGTAAGGGATACCCTAAATATTAGAAAATAATGATTACAAGTATGGTGAAATAATGCAATGCAACCGATATAAAATACTTAAACATTTATGTATCGGTAACCTTACTTCCAGGTTATGTTGTTTTAATACATTTTCGATTCTAATGATCGAGTTGACACATTAAATAAAATATTCCTACAATTACTCAAAACATAACCTTAGCGTTTATTTTGCTACGAAATACGTTAAATGTAACAAAAATAACAAAAAGTAGTTTGCTTGCATTAGAAATATTTTATTTCCAAAACAGCGCCTTCTATTTTCATTTCAAATGTCTGTGTACTATTTTTGAGCCTGTTAAACTGCAGAAGTAATTATTTATTTTCTAAAAGATATTAAGTATAGGATTAGCAGAAGAATATTATTACTTGTATGGACCACTCATTTGCTGAAAAGAATCGCTCTTTAATGTGATTCAATAGTTAGCTCTCTAAATATCCCTAACAGTAGCTAAATTAAAACCAGATTTAGAAAAAAAATCGCCAAACTTGGCGACAAAACTTGGCAATCAAAAGACTTGTGATATATCGCTAAGTGTCCGCCAAATTATAACACCACTTTATTTGCATCGAAATTAACAATGATTTCCCCACAAAAAGGTGCAAAAGACCCCTTTAGAAACACCCGAATGCAACCAAAAGGGGAGATGCACAACTAGATCCCACAAGGGCCTACGTAAAAAAAAAAACCTTCGTACGAGTCGGAAAAAAACCTCAACATTCATTCGGGAGTGAGCAAAATAAAAATTAAGGTCGATTTTTGAGAGCAAATTTTTTTGCGAATACAATACTTCCTTTTTTTGTAAAAGGAAGTAATAATATGTGTTGAGTATTTTGATTGTTGTTTTTAGATTATTTTTGGCTAACTGCCAAAACAAGAATAAAAGCAAGCCGACGTGGGCAAGAAACCACATCTAGCATTTTGCAAAGCGGGAGGTGCAGCTATACAGTGGCCGCCGCTTATATGAACCACGTTTGATCTAAACAGTTTTGATTCCATAAAGTGGCTGATTCAATAAAGCGGGTAATTTATTAAAGATGTATTTTGTTCTGTTTATGAAAGCGGTTGATTCAATTAACCGGCGTCTCTGTAGTAGTAGAGTGAATGAAAGTGGGGAAAATAAAACATATATATTGAAATGAAAGCCAAGCAAGGAGATAACATTGAAAGAATTTGAAAGTACGAAAATTCGTTATAGAAGATGAACCTGACGGGGTGAGCTAAATTTAGAACCTGAGAATACTTTTTTTTGGAAGAATAAAAGAAATAAAACAAAAGCATGACTAAAGAAAAGAGGATAAACAAATAATATGGTTTTTGGCGGAAGCAGTTTCGAGCATTTGCAGAGCAAATGATTAGAAGCCACGACTCCACACTATTTTAAGTCATTTGAATATATGAACATTGTAACAACTCCACCACGGGGTATGTTGTTACACTACTATATGGGGTTAGTTGTTACATGGTATATATATATATATATATATATATATATATATATATATATATATATATATATATATATATATATATATATATATATATATATATATATATATATATATATATATAAGTAATAAAATGAATCTTACACATTTTGTGGTTTATTCTGTTACAATTTTACATATTCTTAACCACGTTAAAAATCAAAAACTTTTAAGCTTTACAGATTTACTTCATTAATGACTTATTCTTATAAACTATCATCATCATAATCATTGTCCGCGCGCGTGCGTGTGTGAATTACATTTTTTACAAGCATATAATTTATCAAACTTAACACACTGATCATCGGCCCATTCGTCACAATTACGACACTGAAACTATTTAATTGGTTTTCTGGATTCTGAGTACGGTTTAACGCACTCTATGCAGAACCAGTCTTCATCATCCTCATCCGAAGGACGCACTGTTTGTACGCACCTTTTTGCACTTTTTTTTTGTCTTTGTGTTTGTTGATTTCTTCGCTGTTAGAGACAATTTCCTTTTCACAGATTTTTGTTTCCCAACTTCGATTTGCAAACCATTTTTTACTGCCGTATCTGTTAAAGTGGCGCTGACCTATGGTTTCCGCTTACGAACCATCTTCACTTCTACACTGCCTGCAGGATTGGAGAAAGACCTACTTTCAAATAATATATTATTTAATATTATTATCATTGTTGTTATTATTATTCATTCAACCATACAATTTAAGAATAAATTAAATCATGCAATGAAAGAAATCATGATTATTATTATTATCGTCATCCAACTACAATATTTTACATGAATTTATTCTTGCAATGAAACAGATCAGAAATACTACTTACCAACCCTAGCATTTTTCATCTTACTGCAGAATCTCTGTAGTGTCATGAAATTTATTTCGTATTTATCGGCTGCCTTTCGTAATGAACTACCTGCTGTTACTTCTTATGCCACCTCTAGGTATGTTTTTTTAAGGTATTTTGCCACTTTTCGTCTTGTTCTATAGTTCACCGCCGCCAGATCACCTTTAAAAAGAAAACAGAATACTGAATTAAAACTTGCATGCGGGCGAATTGTTACTTGTAACAACCTACCCCAACAAAGCTGTACCAACTTGTCCCATATGACGACACTTCAAATCTTGGCACCAGCTTAAGCGCCATCGGCACCAGCGTAATTCAGCCAGCTCGCGGATTACGAGAGTAATCGTCGATTACGTTATCGTAATCCGCGTAATTGATTACAGTTTTGTGTAATCGTGATCATAGTCATAATCTGGCAATGGGACGTGCGTATTCTTGTAATCGTAATTTTAATCAAGTGCTTCTTGCATAAGCGTAACTGTAATCTAATTTTATGTATCGTAATTTAGCCTTGTAATCGTGTAATCGTGACTTGTTGAAAGTGAAAAATTTTAAGCTGCGATTCTACAATGGTATGCAGAAAATATAATAACAGTTCAGTATACCTCTATACGGCTGTTTGTAAATAAGGGTCATAAACGAGCCCCTACGTTTTGCTTTGTAGCCCGTAAGTGACTTTGACAGGAATGTCTCCGTCTCTCCTGATTTTAGAATTGGTCATCAATTTTCCTTTTCATCTGTCAATGGTAGGCAAGCAAGCTAAGCTGCCGCCTGGGAAAGACAACAATATCAAATACACAAACACGTTTTCAGGCCCTTTCGCTCTCATATTTTTAAAAGCGGGACTGATTAGAAACGACACCACCGTGGTGTCAGTCAGGTACCACAAAACCCTTATAAAGCGTGCTAGTGCTGTTGCTCTTGTGCATTTGATTGTCCTTAAGTCTGTTTTCTTTAAACAATTTTGGAAAATTTCAATTTAAGACGTATAAAATCACGAATTTTAAAAGTCAGTTTATTTTCTTCCTGTAAAATGCTTATTTATGTTGGCATAGATTAAAAGAAAAAAACAGACGATATTATGGAACAAATTTTAGCCCATTAGAAATGTCCTGGAATTGCCCTAGAACGCCCAGGGCACGAGCCCCCGTTGCCCTGGCGAATAACAGGACCTTGTCAGCTCTATAATATTAGTAAGTCGAAAATTACAATTTTTTAATTGTGACTTTGTTACCACAGATGTGCAATGATAATATGTATATACAGGTATATGAGTGTGTATCTCTGTGGGTGTGGTATTTTGTCCCCACAAGGCTGTAAACTCTAATCAAAATCGTAATCGGCATATCATAATTGTAATTTGTAACACTTTTTACATAATCTAATCGTCGCTGTAATCGTAATTATGTTTTGACTAAGGATTGTAATCGTAATTGTAATATCCTATTTTTCAAGCTTTTAATCGTAATCGATTACATTTTCTCGTAATTGACTCCGAGCCTTCTTGGCACAGACTATTGGTATTATATCTTTGTACAAAGCTTTTAAATGTGTTGGCACTTACCTGAAAATGTAGGTTTTCACGTGGTATAAAAATTAATTCGTTATCTGCAACGGCTTCGTCACAAATAGAAATATAACAGCGGAAAGAAAAATTACTTCCAGACTCTGTTAGTCCAAACAATTTCACTCACCTCACAGCTGCAATATTTTTTAAGAGATAGTTATCTGTATTTGATCTCTTTTAGAAAGATTCTATAAACACTGGATTGCGTATTCTTCATTCTGCAAGTCAGAATTTGAGAGTTATGATGAGGAGAAAGGGAAGGTCAAATATATATCGGGAACCTTTTTCGACACATCATGGGGAAGTTAGTTAACGTGTTTAACTAACTAGTAGATTTGCGTGCTTGGCTGAAATTAAAAACGCTGAACTCACCATATAGTATCTAGTTTGGTTGTTAATCTAGATAGCGACAGTAAAAACTAATCTATAGAATGTTTTCAACTGAGAAGTTACAACATTATAATATTTCGGACCTACATTTAAATCAAAAACTAAACATTAATTGAAATTTGTACTATTCCTCCGTGAAGACTATTATTTTTTTTCGTATTGAAAGACCAACAGGTCATGATATACGCTAAACACAGTTTATAAAACTTTGACCACTAGGCTAAGCAAATAATTTTAAACCACTTCAATAGTGCTTTATGATTTCAATGTTTAAAGAAGAAATTTACTACTACTACTCTACTGTTTTTAATCCGATTTTGATCGCAGATCTAAGAATTTTCATTCATACTGACACAATGAATAGCTTTTCCATTTAAGATAACACTATTTTATCAAGCAATCTTTAAAAAAATGCAGTAATGGAAAGGTTTAACAAGTTAATGTACTTTAATGTAGCCATAGATTTTTGTAAGGCTTATTTTAAAGAATTTTCGCCTTCCTATTATGGAGATGTAATCCCTCTTTTGCAGTACTGAGTTTAGTTCAATTAAATCTTCCGTATTCGATCAATGTCTCATCCAACTGGCATTTAAGTAGCTGCTGAGGTAGGACATTAACATTTACGAACAGCTAAGTTAATCCTCAAAGAAAATTTCTCTTTCTAAGCACGTAATTAACAATACAGTAGAAGATAAGAGAAGCTGGCTCTAAATGGGTGTAAGGTAGAGCGACAAAGACGGACTAATGTCATGTACAACTCCGGTTTCCGGAGCCGTTTACAGCTATTCTTGACAATATATAGAGATGTTACAAAAGCCTTGGTTGCCTTATACTTACCTTAAAAGAAGTGAATGGGCTCTCCTCTCACAATCAGTTTTACATGATGCTGACCTGTCGATTCATCAATCATATGTTATTACATTACACATTTCAGCACATCTAACGTTGAAAGAAATGCGGCTCAAAAACGTTAACATTTTTTTCATTCAACCTATGACGTTTAACGTACATACAAATAGCAAAAATTACTTAAACGTTAAAAAAAGTAAAACGAAGAAAATAAATACAGTAGAGGATTTAAATAAATCTTTTTCCACTGATAAATAAAGGACAATAATACAACGTTCGTATGCAAACTGCAAACATGTTGGTTAGGAGTTGCCAGGAACCCCTTTCTTTCTGCCAATCTCATTTTTTTCCCTCTATGTTTTGTACCATTCCTGTTGGTTCTTTACTGTTTTATCATTTCCTCATTAATTGTTTGGTTAATCCACCATTTTTACTTTATAAACTGATTATTGTTTTTTTCTTTTTTGTTGCTTTTCTCTCATATCTTTCCACCAGTAAAATAATTTCTTTTGCATTAAAAAGGAGGGATGATTGTAAAGTCGAAACACGTTTTTGCACTTTGGTGCATTTTGCACTGTGCACGTCGAATTATTATCTTTTGCTTTTATGCAGTCGAGTCTTGATAATTCAAATGTCAGTAATTGGATATTACCCTAACTCGAGGGTGCTGAAATAGTGTTTCTTCTTCCGTCTCTCTCTCTCTCTCTTTTCAATTCCAAGCCTGAAAATTGAGTTTTGTTTAGTTGCACAAATATTTTACGTTTCCTTCATCTGCCATTGCTGCTTACGAGACTTGTTTTACCTGCTGAGCAAATGAAATTCAGTTTTAATGTGGACAAGTGAAAGCTTTGATCTTATAGCGAGACGATATCTCCGACTCAACAAATCAAAAAAATATTAAACCCGAGATGTGTATTGGATAGAACAATATAGAGAAAACGGGGGCACATGTGAACATTTTTTCCCTTTCTTTATTGCTCAAAAAATATCATCAATGTCTCAACGCAAAAGTGTCTCCATGATTGAATAAACTTTTCCTTGTATCATGGATGTTTTGGGATTTTCAAAAAATTATTTCTAAACATTATGGTGTTTTTAAAAAAAAGTCTTCAGTTATTCACATGTGCCCCTATAGGAGGGCGCATGTGAACCGGCCTGAAGCGCATATAAACACGGGTAAAAATGCAGGAGAAGCATCATAGTTTAGAGGAACCCTCTTTAATATGAAAAATATACCTAAATAACAAATACGTTAAAGGGTTTGTAACCTATACTGCATCAGTTTCAATTGTACAGCAATTGTTCCACTAAGAAAATATTTTTTTTTCAAACATATAACTACTGTCAAATTCTAAAGTCTCGTAACCTGTTCTGATCACTGAATGGACTAGAATAAAACCTATATGACTATATGATGCAAAGAATTTTGTATTATGTAAGGGTTATTCTGTATAAATATTGGTTTTAAGTCTCACACATTGTTTGATAATGTATTTTAAAATGATTTTGAACTTTAGTTTTTAATTAAATGAAAATATTTTGTACCTTTTTATTTCCTTAGAGTATTATAACACTAAATTATTGAATAAATATTTAATAGCATTTTTTTAAAATAAAAATAATAAACATAAATAAACAAATACTTAATAATATTAATAACAATTGATAATACATTTACAAACTAATTAAAGGAAAATAATGATTATAAATATTTACAAATTTTTAACACTTACAATATCCTGCACTAATAATAATATTACTGAAAGCAGCTATGAGAAATATTCATTTGTGCCCCTAGATGTTGTGTTTACAAGTGCCCCATCGTCTACTTTAGAGCTAACTTGCAAAAATAAAAAAAAATAATTGAATAAAAAAATTTAAACATTTTCAGAAATTTACTTGAATGTTCATAAAATGGTTCGTAATACTTAAAATTAGCATAGCAGTTAGTTTTGAAAATGTTTTCACGTAAGGAAAACAGTAAGACTTTTTTTCCAACACCTGCTAAAACAAAGAAGTTGCCACAAGGCTCATCGCTCTAAATGTTTGTCAAAGAGGTACAACTGGTACTGTCCTTATTTGAGAAATTTTCCAGATTTTTTGCTTGAAGTGATCTTAGTAAAACATACCATGTTCACATGAGCCCCCTTTCCCCCTACGTTATGGAGTTGAAGCGAATATATATATATATATATATATATATATATATATATATATATATATATATATATATATATATATATATATATATATATATATATATATATATATATATATATTGTAGCCAAGTGTTTTGGGGTTTAAAGATAATTTCGTTAGCAATGCTTACATTTGTGAGCTTCGGAATGTTATAAATCCCAAAATTAGCAACTTCTTTTATTAAGCATTACGTATTTTTTACGACATTTCATTGACATTCATATTCTTTTTGTTTTCTTGACTCATCCATATATATTTCGCGGATATTTAAAGGGAAAAGATGCCATTAGTTCTATTAAATGAAATAACTAACACTAGTCAACACCAAAAATGCATCCGGCTCAAAAATAGCTATTTCCGAAGTATTTTGCCTCGCTAAACACGAAAATCACCATAAAAAGTTCATATTATCTCTTGTTTTCACGATACAGGGCAAACTAGGATAGTGAATCCTCACTAATGCTCTTTTTGCCTGGCAGATAGAATCACCACGATGGGACTGACTGCCCTCTAAATTTGGACCCTATGTTGGAATAGAAAATCTCACTGCATGAAAATCGAAATGGGCTACAAGAAATTTAAATTCTTTGAAGAGAAATGCCCAAAATCAGCTACAATTTGGAGTTCGAAGTAGGTTCACTTATTTCTGCTTCCACCCATGCTCATTCTGCTGGGAATAATGAAGAACTTCATGAAAGCTGTGTAGAAAGGCAATTTTCCAACACCTTAGATGAAACTTCCCAGATATATTGAAGCTAAGGTTAACGAGAGCATTTTTAACGGCTTTTCAAATGCTCCCAAATATGAAAATTTGTGTTTTTGGAAAGAAAAAAATGCAGGAAACACCCAGGATGCCTATATTACAAGTATTTCTAAGCAGCAGAGAAGACGATAACTAAAAGCAGTTGGTGACACAGTAACTACGAAAGTTCTGTGACTATTGATGAATGATGCGTCTTAGAAACTTTATTTCGTTCACTTCTTCCAGGATATTTGTTTAAAACCTAAAGCTGTGAGCAGAGAGCATAAGGATAGTTTTCATCAATATATCTTTACAATGGAACTCAGATATGAGGGTCATTGGGCTGAGTTAATGCTCACCAAATACTGCTAAATTATTACAAGAGATGGTCCCTCTTTGACGTACAAAAAACAATCGAAAATGAAGGATTTACATCAATAAGTCAAAAGCAACCACCGCTGTCCAAAAAATAAACATTGTTTAATAAAACAGGACCTATTTAATAACATTTATTGCACAGAATTCTTCTTTTCCTTTTACACACATTACCTTTTAATATGTATGGTTGCTGTGCATCTTTCTCCAGTGGGTTTTTATGTATCTTGAAAACAAGAGCTGATCCTCTACTATATTCGTTTTTCTCCACCTAAAATTAGTAGGAATTGACTATTCAAAACCAGGATGCAGACAAAAAGCTATTTTTTTGTTGACTAGTGTGATCACAAAAAAATGAATCCGCTAAATTCGTTGATACCATATTAATACAAGAGCACAAAGAACACAACTAAACCGCCTTTCACATCGTTTTATTCACTACAACTACCCACAGACACGGACGAACATAGAACTATATACAAGTTTGATGATATTAAGCAGCTGGCCTGTAGCCACGCCCTCTTTCCCCTTAAAGACCCTCGTTCTCTTCAAGATTCTCGCTAACATAGTGTAATCAAAGACACATGAAGCGTGAAATTTTGGGATGGGAGCTTATAGTACATATGGTTGTTGATTTGTTCTCGTATTGATGTGAGTTTGAGCTCATAAGATTTTGAGTTGCACTAATATGAACTCGTGAAAAAACGCTCTTTTACACTGAAATCATCATTTTTTGATATTATTTAATTAAGTAAGATCATTAGATCTCACGGTTTTCTTACACGAGTCTAAAACTACATCACGTAGAGCATAATTACAGCTCTTGCTCAAAGTTATTGACTCAGGCGTTATAGAGTAATTGACCTAAAACTTTGATTATTATTGTTTCAAATTATCAACTTTGAGACCGTGTTATATAAAAATTTGATTAGTTGCCATGGGTTTCTAACCTGGACCTCAAACTACACTTTTCGGACAACAACTACAGCTGTGTCCCAAAGTTGTTGACCCGTTGCGATCAAAGTTATTTACTTCTAAACTTGGCCATTTTTAAAATATCATCGTCCGTTTAACTACTAAAGCCAAGAGAAACAAAAGCTATTTTATATTTTCTTAGTACTATAGTGTGGTGAGTAGATAATCACATTCTTATTTCCGAGGGTTACTCACGGCTTTAGCAGATATCTGGGCCCAAACAAGGCATTTTTTTTTAATTGCATTTTCAATTGACCTTTGCCCTCAAAGCCATGAGTGAATCACCAAAATATTTATACTAGAGTGTACCTAGTATCAAGTAGTATCCTTATTTAAAAGAATTGGCTTGGTTCACTCATTGCTTTTGAAGCAAAACAATCATATATTTAGCTCCTTTTTTTCATGACCATAAACTTTGATCCCTACTCAAAGACAAACAAATCAGTTATTTAAAAAAAGAAACTCAACTTTTTCTTATCACAATACCACTAACACATCCTGAAATTTTTACGAAAATTGAAGACATCAACTATCAAAAGTGTCCAGCTTTAAAAAAATGACTCTTAAAGAAGAGCACAGCAATCGAGTTCATTTCTTTAATTTTTGATTATCTAAAGGCGCTGAAATTTATTTCTCGTAAAAAAAATGATTGCAATAAGGAAATATAGTCCCTTATTGTTCTCTTAAAAATCGTACGCTTAAGATTCATTAGCTGATATAATTGATGGTACGAACTGTCGACTATTAGTGATAATTAATTACGAAATATTTTGAAAACCTACCAAAAGAAAAACACGATTTTAAGTAATTTTTGAAATTTCCTCATAAAAATAAATTTACTGCCTCTGAGTCGATTGATTTAGATATTTCTTGGAGTGCATTAAGAGTGATTAGAATATGTAGCATCTGGTTTCATAAAAATGTATAGAGAACCTTGCGCAACTACAAGTATTTCCATCATGCTTATAATTAGTCTGGAAAAATATTTTATTAATAAAGTTACACATTTTTAATGAAATAGAGCGTCAAGACGTCTAATGTAAATGGTTGCTGAACTGAAAATTATTGTCACAATGCTTTTTTGGAATTGCAGCGCCGTATATTACATTGGAGATCTGTGGAAGAACGACAACTTTTGCTTTGTACGAATAACACTTCATAATTAACCGGTCAACCTTACTGGAATTCTTAAATGAGACATTTAACAGAGAAAACACAAGTTTTACTCCCATCCGCTAACATCAAATAAGTTTTGTTTGGCTATCACGTGACAATTCTGTCGCATTTCAATGCAGCAACAACGCTATTTATTGCTATTTTTGATGAAAAATGTTTTGAACAACTGTCATAAATGTCAATAAAACAGTAATAGCCAACGATCGTCGAGCAATTATCGAGACTAGAAAAATGCGAAAGTGACAATGAAGAGTGTGATACGAGGCATAGTATGGTTCATAGCTATACATGGGGATCAAGTGTCGAGGTGGCCTGATCGGAAAGGCATTGGTTTCACTACAGGAGATTCATGGGTTTGATGCCGGATGGTCGAAGATCCTCCATGCATGCTAATGGGGACTGATGTACATGAAATCTGTATTGGTAGCAAATACCTTCCGTTTCCATTCCAAATCAATTCCTTTAGGAGTGATGCATAAAGGGGTTGCTTGACTCCTGGTTTGAATCAAAAAATATGTAGATCAAAAAATGCGTATTTTTAAACTAGTTACCTATCACAGTCCTTTTTAGAAATTCTGAGGATGAGGAAGAAGCATTCATTCCCCAATTAGTTCCGAGAAAAAGCATGTTTATCGTCATTTGTGCATAAACATTTCTGACGGGTCAACTTAACTTGTACAACGGTTCCAAATATAATATTCAAAAAATAATTTATGTTTCGAACTTTTATATTTCGCAAAAGATTTTTCACCTCAAATTATGAAAAGTCATAAAAAGATTTCCGTCAATGTCTATTTTTCGCGTAGTAATAAATTAAATATCGTTTTAAATTTTTAAAACAATTCACGATTTTGAGATTTTTTTTCTTTTTTTTTACTTTTATTTTTCACAATTTTCAACAAGAAATAACATATGAAAAAAAATAGATTCATCAAAAAACTATTTTAGTGCTATAATCATTTTCTTTCTGAATGCCCGCTTGTTTCAAGAAGTATTGAAAAAGCATATTTCTAGTTTTGCAGTTTAAGTGTGCCATTGATGAATTTCTTCAAGTTTCGCTGGCTCAAAAAGTTGCATAAAATTATTTCCTTCAGATTTTAATAATCATTTTTGAATAACTTGGGTTTTATCTTAAAATATCGTCGAATATTTCAGCTCAGTGAAAATGCGATTATCAATTACTTACAAACAGAAAACCACGGGAACTTCATTTCTTAAGTCGCTAACCAAAACAATTCCTAATACTTTCGCTATAACAGGCCGCAATTTCATTTCATTTTCGTTCAAGCTAACTGAGCAAGCATGGAAAAAATACGAAAAATAAAAAGAAAATAATAAAAAAAGATTCCTCATCTGTCTTTCTTCAGGCTATCTGTGTCTCATCTGAGCGTTAAAGAAAGAATAAAGCGCTAGAAAGGTTGCCTTGAAGTGAACCATAAAAATAAAGTAAAGAAATGGAATGAGTATTTTCAGAAACTGCGAAAATTGCATCGTTATTTCTGATTCTTACTTTGGGTTTATGAGCTTCTTTCATTTTCAGCTTAGACGTTATTGGCTTTATGAGGCACTGATAACAGAAATAGTTTTAAACAGTTTCCTATTGCTGGATTGAATTTTATTTTAAAAATTGGAACTCCTTTAATGTACGAAATATGTACATATGCTGTTACGTGTTTTAGTTGATAAAGTAATCATTAAGGGATCATAAACTAAAGGATTAAATCTAGGATGAATGAACCAAGAATATTTACGTAAACCAAGTTTATTCAAAAAAAAAAACATATTATTCAGGAAGCCGGATATCTTTGTCATGTAGTGATGTTCGATAACGTCAATCTAGAAAGAATATCAAATGAAAACATGAGCAGAACTATAAATCAATTTTTCGTTACACAAATAGTTTGCAAAAATTTCATCCGTATCAAAAATATTAAATTGTGTAAACTTATGCATATCTAAACACTTAAAAAAAATTACCATTTAGAAACCTGTGTTTTCAGATAAGGTATGAGCGGACCCAATAATACGAACTTCTGTTTTTTTTTTCACGTTTTGATGATAGAGTGTTTGTAAAAAAAAAAGTTTAAACATTATAATAGCTTTTACACGAATCTTTCCTGCTGAAAAATAAAACGACATTTTTTTTACAAAACGGAATGATGTTTGCGACGGCATTCCGGTACAGTATTTCAGTAAACAGCAGAAATTAAGTTCAGTGTCTATATTTATTTATTTCCCTATCGATAACGATTATCATCCACACATTTTTACTCGTGCTGAAAGTATATTCATTGTAATATGGGATCAAATTTAAATAATTTTTTACGTAAAAGAATTTAACCTAATATGCTCGACAACTGACTTCACTAAAATCGTACACTTGTTTTTTAGCCTTCAACATTCAGAAAAGATTCAGGATAAGTGAAACATGGACCAAGTAAAAGACTGGAATAGAGCCCACCAATCTGCTTGTCGAAACTCGTGTTTCCGGATGAGTTACGATTCATTCCGGAAGCCAATCATTCTTCGTGCCCCCATAAAAATGAAGCCCGGATGCTTGGTCGTTGAGGGTCGACGCTGTTGCGAAGTCGGGGGGAACTGGACCAAACCAAACTAACGAGGCGCTTCCTCATCAACCTCGATGTGCCATTAATCTAACCGTTGAACATTTCAGAGCACAGAGAGCTAAGGCGCGTGTTACTTGTTAAAAGTGGTTGTAACAGTTTTCAAAAGGAACTACAATGGAGGCGGTGGCGTTACAAATGGCGTTATACATTGCGACATGACTAATGCTCACAGTCAAGGGATCTATCATAGAACAGAGAAACGTAGAGCGGAAGCACAACGAATTTCTGCACGAATTCAATATATTTCAAATTTCTTAATGCATCAATAAAAATGAAGCAATGATTTTGCGGCTCAGAATCTAGACTTATTCTAGTAAGACGACTTTTCAGTTGCAAAACATTTTGGTTACTGTGGCAATAGGCTAACTTATATTAGGCACGAGGCATCCTGCAATTTCCAGACTGTTCACCATTTCTGCAACAAGTACATTCTGATACTGAAGTTTTGATCTGCGTCCTCTGACGTCTTTTGCTCGCTTATCATTATGAATAGAACTGCTTTTACCAAGGTAAAAACGGCGCCGTAAATACTTTGTGTATACAACTTACTTAAAATCTTATTTTTTTAAGAATCTGGGTTAAGATTGATAACATTAACAAGAACACACACATACATATCACATAGTAAGCAAAGAAAGTTAAAACATACAACGTAAATTACAAACTACAATCACAAAACATTAAGAAATTCTAGATTATAGTTCAACATGAGTTAGTAGTAAGAATTCAATACTAAAAAGTGCCAAAGTCACTGTCCGCAGTGTTATTAAATCAGTTTAGTTTGAAGTACGAACACATAAATATGTATTAAACAATATAATATTTTTAATATATATATAACCCTCTTATTTTTTTCCTTTTATATCAAAACCGTTGTAAAAAAAGTTCCATGCAATTTGGAGCACGGAAACCCGTGCCGACTTGCGCCTAAAGGCCTAAACGTGTAAATAGCACGTGTTTAGCGACGCAATACTTTGCGAAGCTCAAAGCAACTGTAAATAGTGCATAGAAAACAAATGAAAACGGAAAAACATTTGTTGGGGGGGGGGGGGGGGCTTATCCGTGGCAACTTGCAAACTGTCAAACGTGTCAGTACGAATTCACTCCGGTCAGCGAGTGCAGCATAGTTTTTACATAGTGAACGAAACATGGCAGTGGAATTGCAAAGTTCGAAAAAAGAGATATTTTTAATAGGAGTCGTGTAAAATACCAAATTACGGGCTTGAAACTTCCTTCTAACGGACAAGTTTTGTCTGTTTTGTTTTATGACATTCGAGAAGTAAATTTAACCATCAGTGAAAGTGCAAATCTCGCTATTCGGTAATGCATCCTCTTTTGGGAAAAGGCACGCATTCCCACCAAATCGTTGCCAAATTGTGTGAATAAACTTAAGAACTTGTATCAAAATTTGGAGATACTTACAAAAAAAAATGGAAAGAAACTGCAAGAAGTATTCAGGCTGGACCAACAAGAATTTGAGAGAAATTTAAATAATTTATTCAATATTGCACATGCTGATGCACGTCGGTTAATCAAAATAGAGGCAGATGGGCTTTTCTTGCAACTCCAAAGAGAGCCCGGCCGACGTAGTCACTTTAGGTGGAGCGGATAAAAAACTGGCCGACAAAGAGGAAAAGGGCTCGACTTTGAGTTGTCATAGAAGAAAACAGGCGCATCAAATACGATTCCGCTTCAACATCCTCGGCATTGTATGAACCTGTACAAGAAGATTCCTCTTCGAGCTTTAGTGAAAATATTAATTCGGAAGATTTCCCTGAAACATATAAAGCAGTACCTGGAACAAGTTTATCAGAACCTGGAACAAGTATATCAGAACCTGGAACAAGTATTCCATAACCTGGAACAAGTATTCCATAACCTGGAACAAGTATTATCAGAACCTGGAACAAGTATTATCAGAACCTGGAACAAGTAAATATGTAATGAGGAGCGATTTTGTTACTCCGAAGTCAGTTGCTTCATTGGACAGGTGTCCAAAAGTACGAGATTATGTGTTTATTCTTGAAGCTACTATCGACGCACTTGGGTATAACATTGATTAATTTCCCATAGGTAAATCTTCAATTAAAAGAATTCGAACTGAAAAGCGGAAGGAGCCCGGAGAAAGATTAAAAATAGGTTATCAGTACGAGGTCCATATGTAGTGAATTTACCTTGGGATATGAAACCGTTGCCTGTTTTGGGTGCTCAAAAATCAAAAGAAGATCGCTTATCTATAGTTATTTCATATGGATGAGACGGAACAACTCATTGCTGAGTCTAAACTGGATAATTCTACAGGGAGAGAACAAACACAGGCTGTTTGAAAGGCAGTTTTAGATTGGAATCTCGAAGACAAAGTTAAAACTATTCATTGCATTTTGGCAAAGCACCCAAAAAAGATTTGTGCTTTTGAAACAAGTGTACGAAAATGTGGACTCAATTATCTCAAAAGCTGCTCTACAAAAATTCATCCAGCTTTTATGGTATGGTCAATAATATTTCATTCCTTGATGTGAAAAAGACTGTCTCAATGCTTAGAGCAGTAAACGATGCAGCTGAAAGAGCGTTAAAAATGATGCAGGACTTTCATGGTTTGCTAACTGCTGATGAGGAACAAAAACAATTTGTGTTACGTTGCATTCAGGAGCACCGGAAGCTCTATCCTGACTGCAAAAAGCAAACATTGAAATAAAAATATGTACAGTAATGTTTCTTGCAGTCTAATATTGTTGTAAATATCTGCTTTAAATAAATTGATGTTGCGTGTAGTAAGGAATTATACGGTTAGCAATCTTTCCACTATAGTCGCCGTACAGGATTTCAGGTCCAACTTTGACCTCAAGTCGGCACGGGTTCCCGTTATTTTATTGCAATAAAACTTTTTTTTCATGTTTCTGAGGTGGAATGGGAAAAATTTGGAGGGTATGCGTATTCGATTTCACAAATTTTTTTTTCGCCAGTATATCTTGGGACACCCTAAATATATATATATATATATATATATATATATATATATATATATATATATATATATATATATATATATATATATATATATATATATATATATATATATATATAATATATATATATATATATATATATATATATATATATATATATATATATATATATATATATTATTTCAGTAGCCTGTTTGGTTTCTACGCCAGATTTTCCTCAATTCTTGATCGATTTCTTTGATTTACGCCTTATTTTAAAGCTTATGGTGCTGGCTACTGACGAAAAATAGACCCACGGTCTAAAAATTGTTTTTTTCAGCCGAAAAACCTGTTTTATAAAACCAGAATGAGGTTTTCGGTTAAACTTATAACTTTAATTTGCGCTATGACCGACAGAGCTGAATAGCTTGATCGGCAGAGCGTTCTCTTCGTAACCAAGAGAATGCGTGTTCGGGCCCACGTCCGGACAATCTGCAACAAAAAAGTAGAGAAATATCGCGCATTACATGAACACTTAATTAACTGAATAACAACTATGAAGGAATAGAATAAATGAGAAGGAAACGATCCTTGCTGATAAGAAAACTTGTGCTAAATTACTTCTGAATTGTACGTCGTTTTTCTTTTCTTTTTAAGCTTTGGCTCTGGAAAGAAAATTAAAGCATAATGTAAGCGAAAATAAAAGTAACAGGTTTAAGATTTCAGACTACAATAGAATTGTTTTTTGTTCAGAAAAAAATAATAAATCGTATATTAAAATATATATTCTTCTAATGAGTTTTTGACTCTTTGTACAAATTAAAAAAATACTACCTCAATTTGAAGGGTAAAATATACATTTTTTCTTCTTTTTGCAAAAAACCAAATAGTTTATCACATTTTTATTACATTTCAAAAGCTACGCTTAAGAAAGAGCATAGTTCAATTTATTTTGTATTTTAACCGTGTTGTTAACTGATGAATACGTGCTGCCATCTAAGTCATAACGGTTCAAGCAGCCTGCTGTAACAAATTGTAAACATTTTCAAGAATAAAAAAATGTTTCTTCAATATCCTTATATATTATTTCTGTAGCCTGTTTTTGGTTTCTACGCCAGATTTTCCTCAATTCTTGATCGATTTCTTTGATTTACACCTTAATTTAAAGCTTATGGTGCTGGCTACTGACGAAAAATAGACCCACGGTCTAAAAAATTTTTTTTTTCAGCCGAAAAACGTGTTTTAAAGAACCAGAATGAGGTTTTCGATTAAACTTATAACTTTAACTTGCACCATGACCGACAGAGCTGAATAGCTTGATTGGCAGAGTGTTCTCCTCGAATCCGGGAGAATGCGTGTTCGGGCCCACGTCCGGACAATCTGCATCAAGAAATTAGAGAAATATCGCGCATTACACGAACACATAATTAAGTGAAAAACAAATATGAGGAAATAGAATAAATGAGAAGGAAACGCTCCTTGCTGTTATGAAAACTTAATGTAACTTTGCGCTAAATTACTTCTGATATGCACGTTTTTTTTTTTTTTTAAAGCTTTGGCTCTGGTAAGAAAATCAAAGCATAATGTAAGCGAAAATATAAGTAACAGGGTTAAGATTTCAGACTACAATAGAATTGTTTTTTGTTCAGAAAAAAATAATAAATCGTATATTGAAATATATATTCTTCTAATGAGTTTTTGACTCTTTGTACAAATAAAAAAATTACTACCTCAATTTGAAAGGTAAAATATATTTTTTTTCTTCTTTTTGCAAAAAAAAAACAAATAGCTTATCACATTTTTACTACATTCGAAAAGTTACGCTTAAAAAAGAGCATAGTTCAATTTATTCTGTATTTTAACCGTGCTGTTAAATGATGAACACGCGCTGCCATCTAAGTTCTAACGGTTCAAGCAGACTGCGGTAACAAATTGTAAAAATTTTCAAAAATAAAAACATTTTTCTTCAATATCTTATCTTATATATTATTCCCCTCTCATTTTAAAACTTATCAGACTGGCTAATGACGAAAAATATACTTACGGTCGAAAAATCAAGTTTTTGAAAACGCCCATTGCTGTTTCAAAACCTTGATGCAACCTGTAGTTCTTATGCATTTTTTTAAAGCGAAGTTCTAATGCAGTTTTCCATTTTTTTTACGTTGCCTTCGGCAAAAAAAAAAAAACAAAACAAATAGCCTGTGTGTGTGTTCATATTTTAATAAAGCTTAAAAGCACTGGACTTAGTTGTTCGGTTAAATTGATAAGTTTTTTTCGGTAGAGCGTTCGGCTATAAACTATCTGAACTTCGGGCAAGTTTGGGCTGTCTGACATAATATCAAATTTATATTAGTTTTACGCATTACATGTACTCATAACATACAAACGTAGTAATAAAATAAATGCAGTGGGAATGCTACTTGGTGTTTCGACTCCTTTATGCAGGCTACAGTTATTCGGATAACTTGACTGTTAATCGAAGGGTGTTCTTCCTTTTTTTTTTAAAGCTTTGATTTCATCCAGACCACTAAGCATAATGTAAGAACAAAAAATTATTAGATTTACCTCAAGGGAATCCTTTTTGTGCAGAAAAACATTTTCATTGTAAGCTGAAATGTAGATTTTTCTAATAATAGTGTTCAACCTTTTGTACAAATGAAAAAAAAAAAAAAAAATACGCCGGCCAAATTGAAACTACGAGTTTCACCCAGTAAACCTTTACTTTTTTATTCGCGCGAATGCGATATAAAACATTAAAATTATTATCAACGTCATTCGTAAGAAATCATTTTCTACTCCTCTGCTTTCTGCTGAAAAAAAAATACATTTTGTCTACGTTCGAAAAATTACACTTAAAAAACGGATTAAGGTTAACTGGTTTTGGTTTTGAATTTTAAGTGTTCGATTAAAAGAGAAACATGTGCGGGAATTTAAGCCGTAACGGTTAAAGCAGCCTGCTATGGGAAATAGTTCAATATTCAAAAATAAAAACACTTATTTTCAATCTAATTTATTACTTCTCTAGAATGTTTGTTTCAATTGCTACGTGAGATATTCGTCATTCTTTAATCAAATTCTATGTTATACGAATAATTTTGAATCGTATCATGCTGCCTAATGACAAAACATAGACGCATAATCTGATTACTTTCTTTCGGCAAAAAGCTTTTTTGCTGTTTTTTACTACGCATTCCTTCAATAAATAGCAGCATTCGAAAAGGAAGGCGCAATTGCTAGGTTTGTTGGGGTGTCGGGCTGTTACTCAGAATGGCGCCAATTCGAATCCGTGCCAATAAATATCTCTTTAATGTTTCTTTTTTTCCCGTCAGATGCTCACATGGGCAGGACTGTATTTGCCACAACCTGCTTTTTCACATGCACAATTACTGCTTTTTCACAAGTCACTACTCAGCCACACTTTTAATGATATTTATGTTTGCATTGAAATTACGTACAACCAAAAGGTGAGCGATGATCAAATTATCACAACGTTATATTTAACGAGGTTTTGTTACCTAAGTCTTCAAATTACATGCCTTTTCTTGTGCGCTTACTTTTTCCGTGTACTTTTTTCCGGTTCTTTTTCATAAAGTTCTTCCTTTGAAATTTTTAAAGAACGAAATGCCTTATGAAACGATTTGAAGAACAGTGCGGAGTTCCGCACGGGTCAACTAGTATATATATATATATATATCACAGTATACATAAGTAGTAAGTTTTCACAAAAACAATAATTTGAATGATTGACTCCAAAAAAAAAAAAAAACATAATAACTCGCATTGAACATTTTATACTATGAAAACACAATACAAAATCCCCCCCCCCCTTTTTGCAAGTCAGGATATTTTATCAGCTGAAAGTTTATTATTGATAGAATGTTATTTCTTACTTCCTTTTATAAAGAAGGTAGTATTGTTTTCGTGAAAAAAATTTTGACCCAAAAACAGGCTTTAATTTCCATTTTGCTTGCCCCCGAGTGAATGTTGTTTTCTTTTTTTTTTTTTTTTTTTTTCAACCCTACTACATGTGGATATATGCCTAAGCACGTATAGACACCCGAAATATCTATTTGGACGATCCCCGAATTAATTACAACGTGTTTTTGCGTGACGTCTGTATGTACGTATATATGTACGAATATGCGGATGTGCGTATGTATGTCGCATAACTCAAGAACGGAATCTTCTAGAAAGTTGAAATTTGGTACGTAGACTCCTAGTGGAGTCTAGTTGTGCACCTCTTCTTTTGGTTGCATTCGAGTGTTTTTAAAGGGGTCTTTTGCACCTTTTTGGGGGGTTGTTAAGCATTGTTAATTTCGCTTCGAACTTTAGTGGTGTTATAATTTAGCGGACACTTGGCAATATATCGCCAGTCTTTTGCTCTTCAAGTTTTGTCGCCAACTTGGCGACAAATTTGGCGGGTTTTTTTTTTTTTTTTTAAATCTGGTTTCAATTTGACCACTCTTGGTGATATTTAGAGAGTCAACAATTTAATCACATTAAAATTGCCAATAATGGAGAAGTAACATTAAATTGATGCAAAAGGAAGTCATGTGATAAACACATTAGCTCGTTTGTATATATTCATTGACCCCTTGTTTATATATTTTGAAATTCTCATTCCTAACATCTTCCGTAAGTTCATTAAACAGCCGCGGTGCAGGAAAAATAATTGCTTTTTAATAATCGTTTTATTTGATTTTATAACTTTATATAGCTTACCTGAAATTCGAGTATTATATTGTTTTTCATCAATTTCAAACCAGTTATTATTTTTATGTAAAAAATACAGTATTCTCTGTGCATATATTTCTCTGATATGCGTTTTGAGATTTTGCAAGCTTCCTATGACATGATGTGATTATTATTATTATGTATCTTTTTTTTTTTTTTGACTTATTTTAAATTTAAAAAAATGGATGACTGATAGTAAATGTAGCACTTTATTTTTATTTTAAATTTTTGCAAATTATAACTTTTGGACGATTTTGATTGCGAAAACTTTAATTTGTAAAAAAGAAAATCACTTTTTATTGCAATTTCTGTTTAAATTCGCTCTTTTATATTTTTACTAAGAGAAAACCTGATGGAAATATATCTAATATTATTCGAAAATACAATACTAGCTAGTAGAGTTTAAATAGTTTGATACAACTAACAGAATAAATCGACTTTTTTTTAATTTTAAACACATTAAAATTTACTAAAACTTCCGATTTTTAAAAATGAAACGCATACTTTTAATAAATAAACGTTTCAATTTTTATTAATGACATTATGACTTTATAATGTTTTTCTAAAAAGTATCATCTCATGCGCGTAGTTTCTCCACGATTTAAATAAGTTTCATTCAAGCACCCTGATCACAATGGGTTACATTAAATTTGCCATTTATGTCATAGTAGTTCAATTTTTAAAAATATCAGCTTGTGATACAATGAGATCCTTTGTATCCCAGCGAAATACTTTCGCGCATTTCATTCGATATTCCATACCGAAAAATCTCCAGCTTTTTCATAATATCCTGATATTGCAAAGATAAAGAAAAAAATAAATTAAAAAAAAGAAAACGTGAATCCTTGTTTCGCATACAGTTTAAAGGTAGGATCTATTTCGAAATAAAACGGCAGTAAAATGCAAAACAAGAAAATACTCCCGATTGAGTAGTTACCAAAGAGATAAAAAAGATTTTCCATCGCAGGAAGTGGTGTAGCTTCGTCCATATATAAATACTTACACGACTAACTTTTTGATTAAAATTTGAAAATTTCTAAATCGGAAGTTGCCTGAATGCTTGGTACAGGAGTATGATATTATTGTGGGTCTGTGTTGAAACCTATATTTTTTACACCTAACCTTCGAATCACTTTCAAAAAAAAGTTTTTCTCCCCGTCATTAACTACTAAACAAAAACTTAATGGGAATATACGAGTACATATTATATAATATACTTATCGTACTATGTTAATGCAAAAACCAACGTGTAATTAAATCGCGTATTTTAAAGATAAAGATTTAATTTCAGAACGAATACGTATCACTTATATAATAAATTTATTATTATTTTAAAAAATATATGAATACTTTTTCACAAAAATGATATACATTCAGAGAATTTGAGATACTACCTAGAAAGTCCGCCGGAATATAGTCTGGTAAAAGAAATGCATATTATTTAAATTTCGTCACCAGTGGGACAAGTGTAAGCGCGCTATGCATATACGACGTCTGACTTTGTGTGCGTGTAGTGCGCCAGCATTTCGTTTCCGAACACATGTTCCTACGTAAATCTTGTTCATCGCGCTATGACACACCAGCATGGTAATTTTGTCAACAACCTTTTGAGACACCCTGCATATATTCATATGCTTTATAGATATGAAAATACAACAATGCATTAAGAAAAACTAGTCGACCCGTGCGGAACTCCGCACTGTGCTTCGAATCGTTTCATAACGTATTTCGCTCTTTAAGCAATTTCAAAGGAAGAACATTATGAAGAAGAACCGAAAAAAAAGTAAGCGCAGAAGAGAAGGCATGTAATTTAAAGACATCAGTAACAAAACCTCGTTAAATACAACGTTGTGATAATTTGATCATCGCTCACCTTTTGGTCGCACATATTTTCAATTCAAGCATAAATATCATTAAAAGTGTGGCTGAGTAGTGACTCGTGAAAAAGCAATAATTGTGCATGTAAAGAAACAGGTTGTGGCAAACAGAGTCCTGCCCATGTGAGCATCTGACGGGAAAAAAAGAAATATTAAAGAGATATTTATTGGCACGGATTCGAATTGGCGCCATTCTGAGTAACAGCCCGACACCCCAACAAACCTAGCAATTGCGTTTTCCTTTTCGAAAGCTATTCATTGAAGGAATGCATAGTAAAAAACAGCAAAAAAGCTTTTTGCCAAAAATAATAATAATAATAATAAGATCATGCTTCTATGTTTTGTCATTAACCAGCATGATACGATTTAAAATTATTCGAAAAGCATGGATAGCGATTGAAACGAACATTCTAGAGAAGTAATAAATTAGATTGAAAATAAGTGTTTTTATCTTTGAATATTGAACTATTTCACATAGAAGGTTGCTTTAACAGTTATGGCTTAAATGCCCGCACATGTTTCTCTTTTAATTGAACACTTAAAATTCATAACCAAAACCAGTTGAACTGAGTCCGTTTTTTAAGTGTAATTTTTCGAACGTAGACAAAATGTATTTTTTTTTCAGCAGAAAGCAGAGGAGTAGAAAATTATTTCCTGCTAATGAAGTTGATAATAATTTTAATTATTTATATCGTATTCGCGCGAATAAAAAATTAAAGGTTTACTGGGTGAAACTCGTAGTTTTAATTTGGCGTAGTATTTTTTCATTTGTACAAAAGATCGAACACTGCTATTAGAAACATCTACATTTCAGCATACAATGAAAATGTTTTTCTGCACAAAAAGGATTTCCTTTTGGTAAATCTAATACTTTTTTATGCTTACATTATGCTGAGTGGTCTGGATGTAGTCAAATCTTAAAAAAAGGAAGAACACTCTTCGATTAACGGTCAACTTATCCGAATGATAACTGTAGCCTGCATAAAGGAGTCGAAACACCAAGTAGCAATCCCACTGCATTTATTTTATTACGTTTGTATGTTATGAGTACATGTAATGCGTAATACTAATATAAATTTGATATTCTTTCGGACAGCCCAAACTTGCCCGAAGTTCGAATAGTTTATAGCCGAATGCTCTCCGGAAAAAAACTTATCAATTTAACCGAACAACTAAGTCCAGTGCTTTTAAGCTTTATTAAAATATGAACACACACACACAGGTTTTTTTTTTGCTGAAAGCCACGTAAAAAATTGAAAACTGCATTAGAACTTTGCTTTTAAAAAATGCATAAGAACTACAGGCAGCATCAAGGTTTTGAAACAGCAAGGGGCGTTTTCGAAAACTTGATTTTTCGACCATAAGTCTATTTTTCTTCATTAGCCAGCCTGATAAGTTTTAAAATGAGAAGGGAATAATATATAAGATAAGGTATTGATTAAACATTTTTTTATTCTTGAAAATTTTTGCAATTTGTTACCGCAGGCTGCTTGAACCGGTATGACTTAGATGGCAGCACGTGTTCATCATTTAACAGAACGGTTAAAATACAAAATAAATTGAACTATGCTCTTTTTTAAGCGTAGCTTTTAGAATGTAGTAAAAATGTGATAAGCTATTTGTTTTTTTTTGCAAAAAGAAGAAAAAATATATATTTTACCCTTCAAATTGAGGTAGTAATTTTTTTTATTTGTACAAAGAGTCAAAATTTCATTAGAAGAATATATATTTTAATATACGATTCATTATTTTTTTTCTGAACAAAAAACAATTCTATTGTAGTCTGAAATCTTAAACCTGTTACTTATATTTTCGCTTACATTATGCTTTAATTTTCTTACCAGAGCCAAAGCTTAAAAAGAAAAAAAAAATTAATTTGAATTTTGACATCTTGAATTCAAATTATGTTTTTCGCAATCACGAGTGTGTGTGTGTGTGTGTGTGAGGGGGGGATATGTGTGTTTGTGTGCATGGGGTATGTGTGTGTAGGCATGTGTGTTTGTGTCTGTGTGCAGGCATGAAAGTGTGGGAAGTTTTGTGTGTGTGTAGGTTTTTGTGTGTGTATATGTGTAAGTGTTTGTATGTATGTGTGTGTGTGTAGTTGTGTATGTATGCGCGTATGGGGTATGTGTGTGTAGGCATGTGTGTTTGTGTCTGTGTGCAGGCATGAAAGTGTGGGTAGTTTTGTGTGTGTGTGTGTGTAGGTTTTTGAGTGTATATGTGTGTCTGTATGTATGTGTGTTTGTGTGTGTGTGTAGTTTGTGTATGTATGCGCGTGTGTGTAGGACATGGATGCAACCTGGAGACGGCTTTCGCTATAGCAGCAGCAGCGTGAGGAGCCCGCCTGTCCACGGTGATGGTGCAAAAGGTTGGCGGTGGGAAAAATGATAGGACATCAAAAAGTCAAATGAAAGCAATAAGCAATCGTGATTGCTCAAAAAAAAAACGTACAATTCCGAAGTAATTTAGCACAACGTCACTTCAAGTTTTCATATCAGCAAGGAGCCTTTCTTTCTCATTTATTCTATTCCTTCATAGTCGTTATTCACTTAATTAAGTGTTCATGTAATGCGCGATATTGCTGTAATTTTTTTTTGCAGATTGTCCGGACGTGGGCCCGAACGCGCATTCTCCTGGTTATGAAGAGAACGCTCTGCCGATCAAGCTATTCAGCTCTGTCGGTCATAGCGCAAATTAAAGTTATAAGTTTAACCGAAAACCTCATTCTGGTTCTTTAAAACAGGTTTTTTCGGCTGAAAAAAACAATTTTTAGACCGTGGGTCTATTTTTCGTCAGTAGCCAGCACCATAAGCTTTAAAATAAGGCGTAAATCAAAGAAATCGATCAAGAATTGAGGAAAATCTGGCGTAGAAACCAAAATCAGGCAACAGAAATAATATATAAGGATAAGTATACTTTAAGAAAAATGTGTCCTTTATAACGAGAAATTCATTCTACTTCAATAAATGTATATATCAACTGTATATTAATGGTGTTTTTCCAAGTGTAGTCTTTCTTACTAAAATCAGGTTAATCTTTTCCTGAAGCACCGTCTAAAAATGCAGAAATTATTGCGTTAAATGCACATTCTTTAATTGTTTAGCATTGTTCGTCTCCAGACGTACGATTTGATTTGTTTCTGTTAGTGTTAGATTCTATGGTCGCCGATCAATTAAAATATTCTGTTAAAAGTAGCTAGATGGTATATGTTTCACACACACACACACACACACATATATATATCATATATATATATATATATATATATATATATATATATATATATATATATATATATATATATATATATATATATATATATATATATATATATATATATATATATATATATATATATATATATATTTATATTCATTTCTTCAAATTACTCGAAAATTCCTGCGAATTTTCAAAAAATTCTATCCTTGGATTAATCCCGTGTATAAATAAGTTTTTTTCCTTTCTTTGCAACACTGGATGACATACGCGAAACATTTTGAACTTAACTCTCGCTCTTATGTATAATACATTTATTCCTGATTTCAGAAATTAACGGATGATACTTTTACTGCTGAAATCATCTTGAAATAGTCCGAACTAAACTAACTGTAATTTAAGATTTTTTTAACCTACTATAGCTAATTTGTTGTGGTAGTACTAAAATTTCGGAATTAGTTTTCGTTTAAAATTTTTCTTACAGTTGACTAAAAATTTAAAACTATTTTCTAAAATGCAACAGAAACACATTCTATTTCAGAAAACATTCTACTTCATCTTATAAAATGCAACACGCAGTGTCTCAAAATAAATGGTTTAATATATGCAGAAATATACCACATAAATGCAAAATTTTAAATGAACTTTTAATAATGGATTTAACGTTGTATGAAGATGTTCATTAGAAAAGACTTGCTAATATTTTACAAAAAAAAAAAAAAAAAAAACGTGAATCTACGATATTTCATTCTTTCTTTTCACTGCGTGGCATTCCTTCACCTTGAATTATGGCGATGCATAAAATCGAAAGTTATGGGAGTTAATAAATTTAAAAACTTTTCCCTTCTTTGTTTTAAAAGCAAAACCTCTCCAACTATATTTCAAAAACTCATTTTTCCTGTCAAAACAACCATTAATAGATCGAAGTTTTTTAGAAAAAAAAAGCATTTTGAAAATAGTATGTCGTTTTTTCTGCTTAAAAATCGAAGATAAAGTGATGGTTTTTGTATGTTGTCATTTCCTTATTATTAAAGATCAGAAACCACGTTATGATCAGTAGAATATTTTCTTAAGTCGGTTTAGCACAGTGAATGAACTTTCCTTTTATGCAGAAACAAATTATTAAGATAAGTTTACGGGCTAAATCAATAAAAGTACGAATCCAGAACAATTAGAGTCAGTATATTTAAATGCCAATTTTTTTTCAGTAGAATAACTATGAAATAAAATTATTGTATAAATTTATCACTTTTAGCTAGCTCAAGCTGTTTTCGAGAAATTTATGTGAATTAAGGATTACGATTAAATTTTTAATTTAAAAATATAACCTATAATATATATATTATAATACATAATATATATATTATAGATCATTGGCCACATTTTTAGTTTCAAAGAAAAAATATTGAGCATCAAACATTAACAGCTTCTAAAGAGCAAACATTGCGTTTTATTATGCATAACGATGGCAAAAAAAAGTTTTAATTTCAAAAGGCAGACCAGAGGACATCAGGTGGCAGACAGATTAGGAACAGTGGAAATTTTACAGAAAATGAAGAAAAACGACATTTCTACGAGTGTTTTGTCATCTTATGTGTGGCGTTCGTATATTTCCAAAATTGTAGATTTCTTTTTTTCTTAGGGGAGGGTGGGGTAAAGTTAGACCCGGGGTAGAATGAGACAAAGCTATTTTTTGGATTTTTTAATTATAATTGGGAAATGATGCAAGGTACCTATGAATCTACTGCAGTTTTGGCCGGGTGGATTCTGGGATATAAAGATGTTGCTTGTGTTTGCAATTTCAGGATCGTTGTTTTTCTGATTTCAGACAAGCAATGTTTCTTTTTTGACTCTCGCATGATTCGACTTATAACATTTCTTTTATGAATTAGAATTAGCCTCTTTCATTGTTATACCTATGTAGCTAATTATCATTAAAAATATTTAGGATACGCTTTAAACGAAAACCTTAAAATGTTGAATTAGAAGAAAAAAACGGTATGGGGTACAGTGAGAGTCGCAGTTGGTGAGAAAGTCTCACTGTGCCCCATCCTAACTTCTGATTCGAAAAGGGTGTTTTTTTTAATATTTTTTATGATCTAAGAGTTTTCAACTTGTTGTTTGTTTACTTCATAGATATTTACCGCATGAAAAATGCGAATTAAGGACATTGTCAGACGATTACATGATACATTCATTTGTAACTTACCTTCTGATTCCAAGTGACTTTTCAGATAAAGTAGGTCATAATAATCTCTAAATTATAGGTAAACCTGAAACAAAAGGGCCCTTTTGCTTTAGTGTAGCAGCGAGTGCTTTCTTGGGTTCTTAGAGTTTCTGAAAGTAATCAAAACCCTAAGAGAAAAAAGATTGAGAAATTAAGAAAGAGCATAAAAAAGAAAAAAGTATCATTGCAATTGATACTCCTGAAAAACAAAGTTTGGAAGAATAAAACACAAAAACTATAGAAATGAAAAAATATAGGAAAAATGTTGACACAGCTAGAAAAATTAAATGCGGAACCTGATATTTTATTAGACCATATTGACATGTGTTAAAATCTACCTTCTGGATTTAAAGAGCTAGATAGCGGGATACTTGAAAATCTGATAGAATTAGTCATCAAACTTTTTTTTTTATGTTGGAAAGGTTCTAAAAGCATCTGATTACGATGGAGACTTGTACTTTAATTTTTTTGCGCAAAAGTAAAGACATATTGACTGTTTTTACTTCACCATCTGTATCGGATGCTGCATCCGTTTCAAATAAAACTATTAAATTGTTGATAAGAGCTTCTACGAAAAGAAATGATACAAAGCAAAAGTGATCTTTTTGTAGTCTGAAAATTAATTTCATTTAGATGTACGATGAAACTTGTTTTTTTTTTTTTTTTTTTTCATTTTGATTTAATTGTGACTTTAAACATAGAGCATATTATATTTTACTCGACCCTATATGCTTCCTATATGAGATTTCAGTAAGACAAAATTTTACGTTTTGTGCTTTTTTTTATCTCAAAAACTTAAAATAGTAATTACATTTTTTGTGTCTCAAAAGTTTGTATACTTAAGCTGCATTACAAATCCACCTTAAAAAATTTCTTCCACAGTCAAAGTTTATAAATTTTATAATTTTCGTCTCACCGTGCCCTACTCTCTCCTACTAGACTTACCTCAGGGTTCACCACGAGGAGATAGATCTACGTTGCATCCCGCAAAACAAATAGCTCTAAAGATAAAGAAAGAAATATTTTAAAAAATGCTATTAAAAATGATCAAGCTGTCGATACTACTATTTTGAGTATTTGTAGCGCTGTACTGATGTCCAGTGTAGTACTTATTTAGTTTATACTTCACGTATTTTTATTTTTAATGTCTTATTTAATTTGTCAATTCCACGCGAGGCAAAGTAAATGGGGCAAAGTGAAATAAATTATTTCGTATTCTTATTCGTTTATTTATTAAAGCACTTACCTATTCAATTATTAACTAATTATTTTGCACTTGTTCATTCATTAATTCACTTATTTTTTCATTCATTTATTATTTCTTTATTTCTTATTCATTTATTAATTGAAGCACTCACCTATTTCATTATTAACTGATTCATTTACACTTCTTCATTTATTAATTCACTTATTTCTTCATTCATTTATTCATTTTTTAGCCATTGTTTTATTCACTCATTTATATATATATATATATATATATATATATATATATTATATATATATATATATATATATATATATATATATATATATATATATATATATATATATATATATATATATATATATATATATATATATATATATATATATATATATATATATATATATATATATATATTTTAAGTTTCCGTTTAGTCTTTCATTATAATTTAATTAATTGGATATATTTTTTCCCAATAATATAACTAGAATATTTCATTTAAAAAAATTGTTTTCACTTGCCCCATGCAACATGAAAAATTTCCACATTCCGGTTTTCCTTTTCTTTCTTTCTCTCTCTCTCTCTTAAAAGGTACAATTTTTTTACGAAGAATAAAGAAAAACAGTAGTTCCATGCAAGTTTAAATATATAATTCAGTTTTTTGGTTCTGTACTGTAATTTTTAACTTTTCTTGAAAAAGGATAGTTATTTTAACTCTTTCGCAGTGATAGTCGCCGCATACGTGTGTGGCGTCGACGTGGAGACAGATCTAATCCGGCAGTAACTGTGGAACGTCCAAACGCACGACAACGTGGCATAATGGTTTGGGGCGCAATTGCGTACAATTCCATATCACCTCTAGTTCGTATTCAGGGCACTATAACGGCCCAACGATACTTGGATAATGTGCGGCTGGTGGCAATCCCTTACTTTCAAGGGCTACCTAATGCAAGTTTTCAGCAGGATAACACGCGACCACACAGTGCTCGCATATGCCAACATGCTCTCCAAGGTACACAGATGCTTCCCTGGCCACCATACTCTCCTTACCTGTCGCCAATCGAACATGTGTGGGATGTGATTAGACGCCGTTTCCAGACTCTGTCCCTGCCTCGTTCAGAAGACGAACGGCAAATGGTTGAAAGGGAATGGAGAGCCATCCCTCTGGACACCATCCGCACCCATATTGACTCAATGCCTAGACGTGTTTCTTCGTGTATCGCTGTCCGCGGTGGTCCTGCATCCTACTGAGCCGACGCCGTTCTCGCTCTGTATTCTGCCTATCATTTTGAAATTAAGATCAGTTATTATTTCTTGCTGTCTCTGTCTTTTTTCCAAATTTCATCACTTTCTGATCACTAATTCTTGGTGTTGCATTTGCAATGTCGAGCAGTGTACATATACTTTAAATTTATAGGCAACATTCCATTTTTAACTCTCGATTTTAACAAGAGTCAGATTGTACCTATGAAAGATGAGAAAATATATTTTTTTTTCTTAAGTTACGAAAATCAAAGACTATGAAAAACAAAATTTACCAATGACTAATAAATCACTAATAAAATGACTCAAGTAAATACAAATGCATTACATTAAGGCTGAATACGATGTGGATAGTTATTATTATTGCTTTCTTTTCCATATTAAGAATAGCTTCTTATGAAATTATTAACTTTTCAGCTGTTAGAGATTCTTGTCCCCCCCCCCCCAAATAAATTCTTAAATGCTTAAATGGGATGGATGACTGGGTCCTTGAGGTAGAACTTGGTTTGGACGGTCGTTTGAACAATTTATTGTCAAATGGTTGGGTCTTTGTTCCAGCGGAGAGTGGACCATTTATTGTCAAATAGTTATTTGGGAGACAGTTGCTAAACCGGACATTTCTTACTTTTTTGCCAACTTTGGGACTTTACAGTTTAACAATCTTTCCTTGAGCTCGTATTAGTGCTGCTTTACTTGGGGCAAGCAATAGAAAAGATCAAACGGTTCTGGTCAGGCTACGATGTGGACACTCACGAGCACAACGACATGTGGCTAGCCTTAAGGTGTATCCTCTATGTCCAAAATGCAATACGAATCAAGCCGCTCATGCCCATATGTTTTCCAGCTTCGGTCGTGATAAGAGCCAGCTGATGTCAAGTGTGATATGAAATAACGTACGCAACCTTTCCTCATCTACGTGTAATACTTGGAATTTCATGATGTATATGTGAATAAATTCATTTGTTTCGAAAATGTGTAAACACAGTGGACATGTTTTTAAAGAAAGAACAAAACAGAAAAAATATTTTCCGCTTTTCATCTTCTTTCTTCTAGCTCTATGCCACATATTTTTTACGGCAGAATTTAACGAATAAATTACAGTAAAAAAGAGAAAGCATGAACTCTAGAAAGGAGGAAAATATTTAATTAAAATGGAAGAAAGACTATTTTTTAATGTTTTATCCAAGCATTTTATGAGGATTTCGACGTTTCTTTTTTTTTTTCCTTCGCTCACATTTTTTTTCTTTTGCAATGTTCTTAAGACCACCTGACAAAAATTTTGTTTGGAAAAGGAAATAAAAAGTTCTTAGTTCTTGAGCAAAAATGGTAGGTTTTTATATATTTTTGCTAAAAAACTTTGGAAAAAGCATAACTTGAATTAAAGAATTACTTATTAGTTTTTCTTTACACTATTTTTTTAATAATACATAGGGTCTTATGAATATCCATTTAGTGGATTTCGCGAATTAACTATTTTTTAAAAAAAATCTAATAGGGCATAAATCCGAATATCCATTTGTAAATATAAATGGCTTTTTTTCCCTCAGTTTCAGAGCCACAAAGTTACTCGTTACGCAACCTTTGCAGCAATGTTTAAAAGGCCTTTGCGGATTAAGAAATGTCAAAAAAAAACTTTTTTTTTGGGGGGGGGGAGAGAATTAAAGAACATAGTTTGAAAAAAACTTGCTTCTACCGACACACATATACCAAAAAAGAAAAATATTCAACTGAAAAATCATTTAGGTATGCCGCACGAGATCTAAAGTTAATACTTTTCTGCAAAAAAAAAATCATTTTTCTATAAAAGGGAAGGGGGGGGGGCACATGTGAGCACGGGCACATTTAAATATGGTATGTTTAACTAAGATAACGTCAAGCAAAAAAATCTTGAAAAACTCTTAAGTAATGGCAGTACCAGTCTTAGTACTTCTTTACTAAACTTTTAGAGCAAGGAAAAGGTTTATGTTCCCGTCATGATAACTGCTTTGTTTTAGCAGAAGCTGATGTAATTGTACCACTCTCTTCTTCACGTGAAGATATATTTTAAGCTAATTAATAAGATAACATTTATTATTGCAAGCGATTATACGAACAGTCAAGTAAATGCATTAATTTCATTAAGAATTCTTTATTTTTGAAAATGAGTTCTGAGGTAGATGACGTTTTAGGTGTGAACACAACATGTGGGGGCATATGTGAACAGCTGCCATACCCTCTTCATAATATAATATTAGTGTAGGTTGTTGTAAGTGTTAAAAAAGTGTAAATATTTATATTTAATGTTTTCGTACAATTGGCTTGTAAATTTACTGTTCATTATTTTTACGTTATTATTGTTTATTTATTTATATTATTATTTTATTAATTTTTAAATTATTTTATTACTACCTAAATAGTTGGCCGACAATTTAGTATTATTCAAACTATGAGACGCGAGCTGATGTGTGCCTCACATGACTTCCTTTTACGCCAATTTAATGATAATAGTTATAGTAGATGCCTTGAAGTAAGCAAAGAAACACTTTAAATATTTTTTTCCCAAGTTTCTTGCGAACTGAAGCAAAAAAAAAAAAAAAAATCGTTTCATACAGGTTAATTTTCCCAATATTGGACATTTTAATGTGATTCAACGGTTAACTCTCTAAATATCACCAATAGTGGCCAAAATAAGACCAATTTTATTATTTTTTAAAGGCAATTTTTTGTCGCCATGTTGGCGAAAAAACTTGGCGAACAAAAGTTTGGCGATATGTCGCCAAGGGTTTGCCAAATTATAACACCAATTGAGTTGGCATTGATATTAACGATGATTCCCCCCCAAAAAGGTGTAAAAGACCCCCTTAGGAACATACCATTTTTGAGTTATGCGAGATACATACGCACATACGTACATACAGACGTCACGAGAAAACTCGTTGTAATTAATTCGTGTGTCGCAAAAATGGATATTTCGGGTGTCTATACGTTCTGAGACATATATACACGTGTGGTCGGGTTGCAAAAAAAAACTCTACATTCATTCGGGGGCGAGCAAAATGGAAATTAAGACCTATTTTTGGGTCAAAATTTTTTCGTGAATACAATACTTCCTTTACTTCGTAAAAGGAAATAAAAACAAAGACAAAATATGTATTTTAAATAAAAAACGGAAGTTTGAATTACTTTAAAATTTATCATTATACAGGGTGTTTCTGAACTCATGAGCAAAACTTTAAGGGTACGATAGTACACATCTGGACAAACAATATAATGGAAGAAATAAGGGTCCCAAACGACTTCCGAAGAAGATAGGTGCCATTTAAGTTGAGGGCTCGAAATTTCAAATAATCATAAAAAAAACGAAAAACTTGGTAGATTCGTTTTCGGTTTTCGCTAAAATTATTCTTTTTATTAGTATTTACTTGTAAATAACTTATGAACATGTAGTTCAAAAAATGCCGATAGAGCGCGCTTTAGACTTTGGAGAAACGAATAACTATTTTTACCGCTATTTTTGAATATCATTAATTTTTTTCTAATGCTTGGACAAAAGTTTAAAATTTGAGCTCAAAATCTGAATTGTTGGAAGTGATTAAGTAGTGAAAAATGAACTGTCCTCAGAGGTTGAAATACACTTTGTCATAAAAAAAATGTATGCATCAATAATAAATTGAGCTGCTACCAACAAACTCGGCAGGAATGCAGTTTGGTAAGAGATGATTTAAATTTCGTCGCCAGTGACGAAAGGGTAAGCTCGCTATGCGCATACAAGATACGCAGATAGGTCCGATTGAAAGACTGAAAGCTTGTGTCAAAAAGCACTTCAAACGAAACTGTCGAGTTGTAAGGACGCTATTGTGCTAGGACGACCATTTAAAGATATACTAACAAGGTCGCTAACATTGGTTCCGTGCCGTTAAACACCTTCCAAGAAACTGATGGTATCAAGAAAAACAATCCTGAGTAGGTTGGAAGACGCTGGTATCTCGAACCGGGTCCATTGTGATTAATTGGATTTTCGTCGATTGGATTTTCGCTGCACTTGATTAGTTTTGTTGTGACAGACATGAGGCATGTTATCCTCAACGATGAATTCCGATTTAGTCCCAGTTGTCATAGGTAACCTATTTCACTTTATACCGTGTTTTGCTTTGTATAGCTGCTAGAGGAAGACTATACAACTTAACGGTATTGTTCCCTTTATTGCGTCATAAATGCTTAATAAAACAATCTTTTGTTCTTAGTTTGTAATCATTCCCTTATCTTGTCATAGGTCACATCCATTTTAAGTTTCGTGAAGATCGCTTGTTTCCTTCTGGGTTAATGTTTTTTTTTTTTTTTCGAGTGTATTTTTACTTCTGATCACAGTTCAGTTCGCGCACATTAATCACGCCCAATGATTCTGATTTTGAGCTGAAAATTTAAGTTTAAATCCATGCATCAGAAAAAATCCTAATGAGATTCAAAAATATCAGTAAAAGATAGTTGTTCGTTACTGCAAATTTCTAAAGCGTCCTTTAGCAGCATGTTTTAAGCTACATCTTCAATATATTTTTTTAAAGAAAATATTGATAAAAAGAAAGATTTTAGCGAAAACAGCAAACGAATTGACCAATTTTTCCACTTTTTTTGACCCTAATTTTAATGGCGGCTATTTCCTTCGGAAGACTTTTGAGCCCCTATTTTTGTCATTATATTTTTTTGTCCTGATATGTACTATCACTCCTTACAGATTTGCCCAAGAATTCAGAAATAATATGTATATATAGGGGAGACTAGGGATACTTGATCCCTATGGATACATGATCCCATAGCCAAAAATGTAAAAAAAAAAACATTAAGTAGAGATTTGAAACCTGACAATTATATTAAAGTTATACTTTTACATAAAAACAGGCAACATTTTGTTTTTTTCTCCCATTTTGTTTTAGCTCAAGAAATGATCGTCTGAATGTGACAAGGGAAACTTTTTTTTAGAAAAGCATTCCGAAGTTTGCATTATCCGTTAAATACAACTTTAAGAAAATTCCGAAGTGTAATGTTAAAGTATAGAAAGTTTTTAATAATTGAGACATATTTTTAGTAAATTTCCGCTGATTGTTATTAATAGAACAATTACGTTTCTAAAAATCGCATATTAGGGATACTTGATCCCTTCGTTTAGAGGGATACATGATCCTAGGGATCAAGTATCCATATGACAATATAAACACAATGAAAACAATGTACATGTTGTTTACTTAGTTGACATTAACTTTAAACATTCAAAATCAGGTTAACATAATAAAATTTATCATAATTTAAGTGATAGATTTAAACAATCACTACTGTAAATATGCTAAATAATTGAAGGATCAGTTCGCCACACATAACTCCTCAAACATCTAAACACAAACTAACTCTACTGATAAATTATGTTCTGATCAGCCAAATGAGCTTGTACAAGTTGAAATAGATGTCAAGTCTTTGTCTGAAAGAAAAAATAAATGATTTTACTATAGTTAGATTTACAACAAAAAAGTGAGTTGCGCATTATGTTGACCCATTAGCGGATAGAATGCAAGGTTGGATTTCTAGAGTTTGAAATAAGTTTTCTGAAGGGAAAAGGTAATATGTTTAATCAATCTATTTTTCCTGAAAAATTGACCACTACAACAAAAGAATTGTTTGCATTTGACTTTTCAAGGTTTTGAAAACATATAAGCTAGGCTTTCTTTTTTGTGAGTTCACTGATACTTACATTTTTCTTCCCTCTTTTTAAAAATAAATTCAAATGATGAAACTGTTAATTTTATTATTGCAAGACAAGAAGCAAATAAGATGATTTTCATGCTTGTCATCCTATTTGTTGTAATTTTAGCTTCATGACGCTACTTTAAAAAAAAATGTTAGTCTTAGGGTAAAAGTGGGAGAGACGCCATATGAGGAGAGACGCCATACCTTCTATAATTCAGTAATCGAGAAATAAATAGATATATTTCTCAATGTTTTTAACTGCCCATAGACGCTCAATTCGCAACGTGTCAGTTTTTGTTCGACTGCGTTCGAGTGGGACGTGCGTATGATGAAAAGATTATTTCATCGCGTGAATTTTTGGACGAAAATTTTGAGTCGCTGCAGTTTCGATGCGTGTTAAATGTGTAAAAATGACACCGTAAGGTAAGATTTGGTTTTATTGTATTATTTTGTTTGTTATTTACTTATTTTTATTAGATTTTGACATGCAGCTGAATACCTTCATACTTTATATCTATATGGCATCTCTCCTACATAATGAGGAGAGATGCCAACTGCAGTATAAACATTAAAGAGAGAATAGAATTATACTGTCGGTTCTCGAAAGCGAAGACTAGCACTCGGGAAAGAGTCCATTTCAAAAAGGGGCGACAGGTTGAAGATGGGTTCTTTCTGCACACCCTTGTTATGTCGGTCTTTTTCGACGCTACTTTTAATAGGAAGAACTGCTGAACGGTTATTTTGCATTTTTTTACTTCCGGGCTTCCATCCCTATTTTGATAAAATCAGAGTGGACCTGACGCATGCGCAAATTCGTCGGAGCTTTCGGCAAAAGAAAATAGACAATATACTCCAAGCTTTTTTTTTTTTTTATCTTTGCATTTTCTCTCCAGTGATATTTTCAACGCAGAGCGTCACTAGACACTGACTCAATCCACTGTGGAAAAAGTTCGACTGTTGGATATGCTAAAAATCGCTTCCGTTTACATTATGTAACTCTCAGTTGAATTTTTGCATTTGCAATATCAAACGGATTTGTTGCAGAGGGAAGCTTCTAGATTCTAGAGTCTTCCATCTTTACTGTTTTTTTGGCTTCCCGTACTGTAATACGAAAGTGGTAACATTCTTAGCGGGGCAGTTGACGGAGTCGCACGCAGCTTCAGTTTGGTGAATGTGATTATGTTTTAAGTGCTCTCTTAGCATTAGACTGGAATATTTTTACTGGCGGTAGAATGCCGAGAAAATATGTAAGGAATCATACAGTAGTCAGAGGGCAGTGGACTGAGGAAAATTTAATTCTGGTCATGACAAAAGTAAAAAATGGTGAAATATCGAAAAACAAAGCTTCTAGACTTTATGGAATACCGATTCGCACCTTGAGTAGGCGCCTCAAGACTGGTGATACTAAAAAGGCTGGACTAGATCCTCAAGGTATTTATTAAACGTTTGTTGTTAATTTAAGGGGTCTAAGAACTGTTAAAAACTTAATGCGATGCAACTAATGTCCATTATTCAAAAGCTTGTAAGTATATTTTTATAAAATTATGTTATAAATCGTATACCTTCTTTAAGTTATGAAACTCAATTTACATTTTTTAAAAACAATTTTTTTTTCTGTCTTAAAATTTAAAAGAGGGAGAAAATAATCATTAAAAATTTTAGTTGAGTTTTTAGTAAAGTTGTGGTTCAGGCTATAGAAATAGCCTAAATAAATATACAAAAAAAAGTTGTATGAATATATGCAAAACTTTTTGAGAGATCATGCACGCAAAACGAAAAACAGACTTCTGAGAAAAAGAGGTCTAAGCAGATACTGTTAACATCAATTTCATTGGGAATACTTTACGTTCTTTTACGATAACTCGTAAAATTTTTTGTTCATAATTAAATTAGGAAGAACATATATTTTTTTCCAAAAATATATTTTTTTAAAGTTACAGGTCCTTAGAGCCTTTAAGTACGTTATGTTTTTGTATAGGTTATAGTACAGTAACTAATTATATCAATTGTTCCAACATCACTTGGGACGGAGAACGAAAAACGATTGACTTCTTATGTCAAACGTCTAGCTAACGCTGGTTTTCCACTTGATAGATTGACTATTCGGTCTCTTGCCTATCAATTTGCTGAGAAGCTTGGAATTCAGCACAAATTTTCGAAAGAAAAAGAGAAGGCTGGCCAGCATTGTCTCACATATTTTCTAGAAAGAAACAAAGATGTCTCTGTTCGTCAAGCAGAAGGTCTATCTGTTGCAAGAGCCCAGGGAATGAACAGAGATAGAGAAGAAGTAGGTGCATTTTTTAAACTACTTGAAGAAGAAATGGTAAAGCATGATTTGACTAACAGACCTGAAAATATATTTAATGTTGATGAAACTGGGATCCATCTTATAAATAAACCTGGAAAAATATTAACAGCCAAAGGTGCAAAGGACGTTCACGTGATCACACCTCGAGAAAAAGGAGAAACGATTTCTCTGCTTGCATGTTGCAGTGCTGAAGGTCGTTTTCTACCTCCAGTTTTAGTAATGAAAGGAGTCAATAAAAAGACTGAATTTTCTGATGGCTTGCCAAATGGGTCCGTTGTCTATATGATCAAAAAGTCATCTTACATTAATGCTGTATTATTTTTGCGTTGGTTTAAGGAACATTTTCTACCCAAAAAACCAAAGACAGGTAAAACAATTTTGATATTAGATGGTCATACCTCTCATTCCAATTCAATAGATTTATTAGTTATTGCCAATGAAAATGATGTGATAATTTTATGCTTACCAAGTCACACAACACAAGCCCTTCAACCTCTGGATCGTAGTTTTTCAAACCTCTGAAAACTTTTTATTGTCAGGAAGCAAATGCATGGATGGCGAGAAACAAAAATAGAGCTTTAACAAGACTACAGGTTGGATCATCAATAGGGCAAGCATGGGGAAAAGCTGCAACGGTAGGAAATGCGACGTCAGGTTTCAAAGCCTGTGGAATATTTCCACTTAATCCCAGTGCAATTCCAGATCATTTTTACGCCGTATCTGATTTAATTCAATTAGCTCCTCCAGCAATTCCTCTTGCAAGTGCAGTAGTGCAGTCAGATCTGTATCCACAAAAACCATCAACATCCAGATTAACATCGACTAATAAAGAAACACCAACAAAATTTCTTGAAGAGTCTCATCCCATTCCAAAACTACCCAGTTCGACTGTAAAACGAAAACAAGTTGCTTGTATTTTGACTTCTCCTGATAACATTAGTAAGAAAACGTCTAATGTCAATTTAATTAAAGGAGCAGCTAAAAAACGCAAATTAACTGGTTCAGAATTGAAATCTTTATCTTCTCTCTCAGCATCTACCCCAATTATAGATGACACAAATGAGTGCGTAGAATGCTGGGAAAATTATTATTTAACAAAAAAAAAAAAAAAAAAAACTGACTGGATTAAATGTGTTTTGTGCCAAAAGTGGCCACATAAGTCATGTACTATGTATTCTCCAAATTGCAATAATTGCGGTAGGGAATTGCTTCGCAAAAAAGTACAAAAAATGTAATAATTCTATATAAGGCATCTCTCCCACACGTTGTGGGAGAGATGGCCAGCTGTGTACTTGTAATTTTTATTGTTAATTTCTTTTTAAATTCATTCTAAAACTACTTAATTGCAATTGTAATGCTTAATATTAGTGTGTCTTTCGAATAAAAAATAAATGGTTGTTTTATAATGATTTTTTATATTTTTTTCCGAATTTCTGCAAAACCTATGGCGTCTCTCCCACTTTTACCTTATTTATAAAATTAGTATTTTTTGTTCACAACTGTATTGGATGATAAGTAACTGATCAAACACATCATAAGTTCATGAAAATTGTGTTAATTTTTTTACCTATGTCTAGTGAAATTTGAAACTATGTTATTTTGTGTTCAGATTATCATAATCTAATAAAGAAAATTAGAAAGTGTTTTTTTTTTTTTTTTGGAATGGGATCCATTCATAAACTGAACTGCAAAGTTTATGTTCGAATGGGAAAACAAGCTAAAGACCGGATGATCTTCCTTCAGAATATCGTCAGAAACAGTTAAATTACCAGATGGATACACCAGTGTTGATCTGATGGAAGATGTACTTGGATTTCACAGATTCAAAGGTTGTGACAGCATTTTGGCGTTTTATGGAAAAGATAAAAAGGAACCATTCAAAATAATGGTCACCGCATCATTTTATATTGAAACCTTTAAAAACCTTGATGAAGAATGGAACGTAAGAGAACGCTTGAATGCTTTGTATGTGAAATGTACGGCGGTTCAAAAACTGGAGACATGAACAAGCAGAGGTATCATTAATACTGCTCTAAAAGAGGCCATGTTCTTCCTGAGGTCTTGTCTCCTTGTAAATCCACATTGAGTGTCCATGTCAAGAGAGCCAACTACCAGGCTGCAAGATGGAGAAAATCTCTTGTTGAATATCAATTTGTTCCAACGCCACACGAACATGGTTGAATTGCTGAAAACGATAAACGTGTTATAACTTGGCTTGGGAGTCGACCCTCACCCGAGGAAGTCATTGGAATGATATTGTGCAACAAATGCAAAATTTGACAGCAAGGAGTATGCCCATGCTCGGATGTCAACCTCCCATGAACTGACATCTGCAACTGCTCATGTGACAAACAAGAACTTGATGCAAATAGTCACGCCTTTATAACTACTGGATATTGTGAGGAGATTGGGAATAAAAACGACAACGGTTTTTAAGCCAATTTAAAGTAATAGAATCTTAAGTAGGGGAAACCGGGGTTAGTTGTTAAAATTTTTTTCAATTTCTTTTTTTTACTATTAATTATTTCAAGTATTTACACATGTGAAACCTTAAAATGCGTATTGATTGCTTAACTCTCATAGAATATTTTTAAAAAAATGATTAAAAGCCACTGCTTCAAAATATTTTAAAGTTTTTTGAATATAGGTAGATTGTAACAACTTACACTATCACGGGACATGTTGTTTCACTATATCGGGTTAGTTGTTACATGAGATATATTTTAGTAATAAAATTAATTTTACACATTTTGTGATTTATTCTGTTAGAATTTTAAAAACTCTTAACCTCGTTAAAAATAAAAAAAAACTTTTTGGCTTTACAGATTCACAACATTAAGGACTTATTCTGATAAACTATCACCATCATAATCATTGTCCGCGCGCGCGAATTACAACTTTTACAAGCATATAATTTATCAAACTTAGCACATCGGTTATGAGCCCATTTGTCACAATTACGAAATTGAAGAGATTTTGTTGGTTTCTTGGATTCTGAGTACGGTTTAGTGCACTCTATGCAGAACCAGTCTTCATCATCTTTATCCGAAGGGCGCACTGTTTGGACGCACCTTTTTGCACTTTTTTTTAAGTCTTTGTATCTGTTGATTTCTTCTCTGTTAGAGACAGTTTCCTTTTCACAGATTTTTGTTTCCCAGCTTCGGCTTGCAAAACATTTTTTTTTTCTAGTGTATTTGTTAAAGTGGCGCTGACCTATGATTTCCACTTGCTAACCGTCTTTACTTCTGCACTGACTGAAGCGTTGAAGAAAGACCTACATTCGGATGATACATAATTTATTAATATAATCATTGTTGTTATTATTATCATTTATTTAACCATACATATTAACAATAAATTAAATCATAGAATAAAAGGTATCAGAATTATTATTATTATTATTATTACTATCATCATCATACTACACTACTTTATATGAATTAAATCATGCAATGAAACAGATCAGAAAAACTACTTACCATCACCATCATTTTTCATCTTACTGTAGAATCTCTCTATGTCATGAAATTCATCGGCTGCGTTTCGTAATGAACTAACTGCAATTACTTCTTTAGCCACATCCAGGTTTGTTTCTTTAGGTGTTTTGCCCCTGTCCGTCTTGTTTTTATAGTCCCCCGCCATATCACATTTAAAAAGAAAACATAATATTAAATTAAAACTTGCATGAGGCATGTTGTTACTTGTAACAACTAACCCCAACAAAATTGTAACAACTTACCCCATACGACGCCACTTTAGTTCTTGGCACATATTACTCGTGATATATCTTTTTACAAAACTTTTAAATATGTTATCACATACCTAAAAATGTAGGCTTTTACGTGGTATAGAAATAAATTCGTTATCTGCAACGGCTTCGTCACAAATAGAAGAATAACTGCGGAAAGAAAAATTACTTCCAGACTCAAAAAACTGTTTTCCTTGCGCACACTCCCTGCTACTGACTGCAAGCACTCCAGTGACCGTCAGGGAATGCAGATGGATGAGTGCTATCATCTAGTGCAAGGAAAGTTAGTTTCTCCTGGTGGTTAATTTTAAATTCGAATGTAACAACTTACCCCGTGTAACAACTAACCCCGGTCTCCCCTACTCTTCTTCTTTAACAATGCACCTTCTTAAAACTCAAAATAAGTATAGTTCGGGCAAACCTAACATGGCAGTGTCATAATGATGAGATTAGGATCAGCGTAGGCTTCACAATACTACCAGGTTAGGTTTGCCCCAAGTATTGTTGAAAACTCATATAGCATACTTTTTAAAAGAACGTTTAAAAAATGTTTTCCTCTTTTTTATTTATTAAATGCAACAAGTCAGTTTTTTTCTCTAGAAATTAACCGCCCGCTGCAGGCGGCGTTGAGCCACCGTAGGTGGCGAACGGGTGCTAGCGAGCGAATTGAGCAGAAATCGGAGCCCCCAGTATATAATTAGAGACTGACTAACTTTCATTTGGATTTTTTTCTGGTAAACGTCCCTCTAATTGACAAAAAGCTAAAACTTAAAAAATTGATGATTTTGATGTTTTTTTTTTTTTTTTTTTTTTTGGCAATTACTGTACAAAAGCTACCAATTTCGATTTCCGCCGCATATTCGTAATCTACGCAAAAAAGCGAAGAAAATGACTCCTCACCCAGCTTTATCGCAGAAATGACGCTATTTTTCGGTCTAGCTGATAGACCTATGGTGAATTCCAGGAAAAAGGAGACATGACTCTTGACTTTTAAAAAATAATTTTCTGTCACTTGCCCTATACCGTTCTCTTCAAAAATAAATGTGTTTTTTTTAATCTTAACTTGTTTTTCCCAAATAGTTTGATGACTTTTAGAAAATCAAGTTTTCTCTTTGTGTTTCTACAGAGCAAAAAATCTCTTTCTTGCAACATACTATAACTTCAATAAACTTGTCATCAGCATATACTATTTAGGTTAATTTTTTTCTTTTGAATGTCTAGTAAAACCGTTTGGTAAGTAATTTATAATTATTTTTTTTTTTAACCATGAAATAGGTCCATTTCTATAAGGCGACAATTTAATGTCCTTCCGTTACCAAAATACTACATTTCAGTTAGTTCACCAAGAACCTATTGGGTATAGAAACTAATGTTTTTTATGCAAAGCAGAATTATGTCCCTTGTCAAGGAGGCATAGTTGGAATTTTAATATAGATTTAATTTATATGGTTTTTAATGGTAACGGAAGTACTTTTAACTATAAGCTGGTACAGGCTAAAATTTTAGAATGCTAGTACAAAACAAACTATTACATGAAGTTAGGAGTCACCGTAAAAACATATGTAATATTTGTGTGAAAATTATGTGTGCTTTTATTTAAAAATTTAACTTTTATTTAAATTTATTAAGAACTGTTTAATGATTTTTTTTTCTTCTATTGTATGTGATGAAAATCATGAAAACTACACTTAAAAATTCCTAAGCATGTGAAAATCATTTTGGTATGACATGTTTGTGATATAACAAGACAATTCAAGCAGAAACATTTGTTTAAAAACATGAAATTTATATTGGAACAATACAATAATGAAACTGCTTTCAGATTTGTTGCCACAAGTCACAGGAAAGGGCTGTTGAGAGCATTGACATAACCGTTAAACGTACTGCGAAAGAGATTAGTAAATTCATAGATCAACTTTCAAAAAGATCGAGAAAAAAAAGGATCCAAAAATATCCATTCTCTTCCTAACACACAAAATATGTGCTATTTGATCTTTTAACAAGTTATGTTATTGAATATAGAAATTGCTTCAACTAATTGAAGGAGATTTCACTTCAAAGTCAACAGACTGACTTTGATAGTCAATAAATAATGTTGAAAATGGAGATACAGCTGAATCAAAAGCACCAAATCATAAGAAAGTGCCAAAGGATTCATTAACTTTTGGACAAGTTTTGCCAGTTGAATGGAAGAGAAAGAAATTGACAAAGAGCAATGTTGCACAATTACTTCATGAAGAAATAGAAGTATCTTGTTTAAAAATGAGTAATAATGTGGGAATGATCTTCGTGTTTGCTGCGAAAAAAGATAAATGTTCTATGGATTATGATAAAATTATTGAGCATTTAAAGAATTCAGAATTGTAATAGTTGGTTCATGCATTAGATATCATTGTTTCAGACTGTTATATTAGCTGTATAAATGCTTGTAAGTTGAAGTTTACCAAGTTTTATTGTTTTGGACTTCTTGTCCTTCCATTACTGTCCTTCCGTTACCCTTAACAAATATATAATTCATATGCTTGAAATAGTTATTTTTTAAAACTAAAGGTGACATTGTAATGATTGAACATTCCCGTATGTGCCCTAATTTTTATAGAATTTTTCCTTTTATAGTTTGGCTGAAATTTTGGGGAGAGCATAACAGCGTGAAAATCATGTCGCAAAAATGTCCTTCCGTTACCGTTCTATAAATTTGATTTTTAAAAAAAGTTACTAACAAAAAATTCTTGTCTTTAGCTTTTTTAGCAACTTACTGTGATGTGTATAAAAGTCTATGAATCGGTTTTTGGAAAAATATTTATTTTGATATGCTCGCAGACAAATGCATCGATTTTTTTTTTTTTTTTGTAAAACTGTCCTTCCGTTACCGCTGGAATTCACCCTATGTTTTTAAACTGTCTAGTCCTTCATAGGAATGTCAACCATTAGATTAATGCTCTCCCCCTCCAAATCGAAATAATGGCAATGAAATTGTCGAAACCGAAAAAAATAGGGGAAAGGGAAACGCCATTTCCAAAAGGTGGCGGATGATGGGGGAAAACTATTGTCATATTTGGACTAAGGAGGTAATTTTACATAAAAACCAACATCATTTGTGTCGGAAGCATTTTTTAGTCTTCACAATGTAATTTGTTTATAATGGAAATTTTAACTTTAACATAAAACAAATCATTATTTTTGAGTTCTATGCGGGAAACCTTAATTGCACATAAGATCAAAAGTTTTTTAAGAACAACAATGTTCGAATTTATTGTTACATCCATCAAATTGATTTTTAAAAAATCCTGAAATTAAATATATATATATATATATATATATATATATATATATATATATATATATATATATATATATATATATATATATTGTTAACTCTCGATAACTCGAAAGGTTAGGATCCGGCTAAAACGTTCAAGTTATTGGTAGTTCGAGCTATGGGAAGTTTCCACAATAGTCTCAAGAGTTTGTGACCCAATGAAATTTCGAGATAATGGAATGTTCGAGTTATAAGCTTCGAATTATCGAGATCCGACTGTAGGGGATGGTTGCCGTCAATGAACCGGTTCCATGACTAGACCGCGAAGATATTTCCCGTACCAGAGTTTGTGCAGACGCGTAATCAGTTTTTGTATCTTCCTTTGTCTGAAAACAATCTACTGCAGAGTCGTCAAGTAGCTAAAATTATTAAGTCATATTGTTAATTGGTCAGAAAAGATTTCTACCATTATCTTACTATTGACTTAAAAGAGTGCCCTTTTTAAGCACAACTCCCCATACTTCATGTTTCATCATGATTCGTCACAGCAGTAACGCCTATAAGAATATTGAATATGACGCAGTTGCTATCATTGGACCGCTAGGTGTTTCCATGATTGGACCACTTGAAAAAGTTTTTCATTCATGGAAAATCTCAGCTCAATTAACTTTGAAAATTGCTCAATTGTTTTAAAATAAATATGACAAAGAAATAAGTAATTCATGAAACCTCTTGTACTTTATTAAAATTTCAGGGCTAATTTTTTTAATAAAATTGATTAAAAATTTAAAACATAATAATACAATTTCAAATACTTTTGCTGTTCCAAAAAAATGCAAAAATTTGTAAAATATAGCTAGTGGACAAGCGAGAGTATGTAACTTGCTACAGTAGCTTTCAGAAATGGTGGTTTGGAGTCTCCATAGACCTTAACGAAGTCAGCCGATAATACTGAGTCCTGAAAGCAACTTTAAACTATCACATGGAAAATAAAAAGCGGTTTAATGTTACCTTAGTCACTTATTAAAAATTTAAGAGATTAGCCCTCCGAAATAGGAATATGATTAGTGAATCATATTTTGAAACTAGAGAAGAAGTTTGTGGAATTTCTTCGAAAAATTGAGGGAATTGGCCTTTCAAGAAGCTGAGAAAAATTAAATATCCTACAGATTTAATTAAGACAAAAAGTCTGTTACTACTGTAGTATGTGGTAGTTGAGACTTAAGCTTCTGGTTTCAGAAATAAAATGCTCAAAAATGTTCTCTGACATTTTTCAGAGCAAGTTCAATCTTGCTTGGAACGAAAATTTTCAAAATCGATTTAAAAAAATTCTCAACAGTTCAAAATAGGTTGAAAAGATATAAGCTAAGAACAGTGTTGCACACTGTAAGAAAATATCAAGTGGTGAACCAGATGTGATGACAACAGCTGTGTTGTGTGAGTACTGGGGTTTTTTTTTATGTTCCTCTTATCCAAAAAATAAAACATTTTAGAAAATAAATCTAATTTTCTATCACTTATTGCTATTTATAGATTTTATTGATCACCTGTTATAAATATTTTTAAGTTACGCATTGATTTTCTAATTTGAGAATGTGGTTCGTCGATGGAAACTCGATGGACCATCCATAGCAACCGGTAGCCATGAATGGACCACATGCTAAAATATTTATACATAAAATCATGAAAGTGAATATTATTATTAAAAAAGAAATATACTGAGAAATTGTTCTTATAATTTTAACGTGAAATTTAAGTTGGATTTTCTTCCCTAAAAACTCGAAAACTGTTATGAGGTACATTGACGGAAACCTTTCCCTATATATGGAAAAAATGAATTTTTTTTGGCAGAAAATTATAAAGTATAGGCCTCGTGTGGCGTACCTAAATAGTTTTTGATTGAAATTAAAATTCTTGTGGTATATGCGGGTCTAAAGAAGCAACTTTTTATCAACTTAAAACGCTGAATTTTCAAAAAAGAAAGCATTTGTTTTTTCTCTTCAGCCTTGGCTCCAATTTTAAAATTAATCGCCATGGGCATAGTGAGAATTCAGGTTATGGTGGAGCATCAGAGGTGAAACTAGGCCCCCCCCACCCCCTCGAATATTCAGATTTACGTTATGTAGTCAATCTCGGCATGGAAAAATATATAGGTACACATTAGGATTTTTATCAACCAACTCGAAAAACATTCTCGTTGCGCGCTCGAAATATTTAACTAACCTACAACTAAGCTGTCTATTAGTTCATCATGTCAATTTTTACAGTTATCTGAGGGATAAAATGCTGTGTTGATCGCATCTGGCATCTATTGCGTTAACAAACATTATCCCTCTCAAATTAGTTTGCCATATATTTCTACACTGCAAATAAACCTGCACAATTTGGAACACTTTGTTTCAGAAAAAGTGATCCTAATATGTGAATGTGCGCTATGAAGTGATCTGAATAAGCTTCGTCAGAAGGAAAGTGTTCCGAATGTGTTCTGGATACTGAACCTCAAATGCCAGCACACGAGTCCAGGCAGCAGATGGTTCGTCAACACATTTGAAAACATGTTTGGTCACATTTGGGCACACTTGTAAAATCATTGCTTTCTTAGCTGCAACGATGATGGATAGGTAAAAATTGGTTGGTAGTACTATATACTGTATGTATACACTATTAAATTAGATGACGTTATTTATACTGCAAATTTTGTTACATTTTTTCAATACCCTCACTCATAAACTCAATTGAAAGAACTTTGTGCTACGAAATGTGACGTATTTCATCACGTGTGCCAAATTCTGTGAAGCTACGCATAAAGTATTAGTAAACATTGATGTCGATTTCAGAATTTTCATCTGTAACTGTTTTCGCCTGGTTTGGAATAATTTAATGCAAGTTACTTATTTCCATTACTATTCATTACAGTATGCTTAAACATTTGCAAATTGACATAGCACTCGCAGATCGTTGACCTCCATATTTTGTGTACACTATGCGTTAGCATTTGTACATTAAGCACTTGTACATCTCTGAGCATTCACATTTTGTTTTATTCATCATCGTTTTATTCATAACTTTTATTCATCATACTGTTTAAGTTGTAGAATAATCTAAATAACTAAATTTAAAAATTATACAATTGTAATCCTGATGTTTGACCATCGATTATGCTTGGAACAAGGATCCCTAGCCTTTATTGTTATTTGGTACACTTTATAAATTTATGAAAGTTGAGTCTCACAATTTAAATTTAACACAAATGCATAGTAAAGCAAAAAAAAAAATGATGTTTGAATTTCTACCCTGAGTTCGAAATGTATGCAAAAAGTTATATCAGCTATCTTGATATGATTTCTGAAACTACTAAAGCTTATATAGGCTTGTATAAATGTATGTGTGTCTTAGTTCATAAATCGGGCCGGGAATTGTTCAAAAATAGGACTGGGAAACAAAAGGTTTAAAAACACTGGTTTAGAAGATAATTCTGAGAAATTTACCCTTTTTTTTGCCTTATTTAAATCAATTTTTCAATTTGCTGTTCGACACGTTAACCCTTTCAGGGGCGCATCATTAATTTTTGAGAAATATGAAGAAAAAACACCACAAGTAGGTTTATTTGATCATCAAGACATAGATTTTTCAGTTAAAAATTTTTTTTTGGTAACTTTTTTCGCTGGGGGTGGTGTCCCCATTAGTTCACACCCCCCATCTGGGGAAGGACAAAAACATGTTTACATATGTAAAAATGAATTTGAATCATTTAGAACAATATGATTTAGTACCTCAAGTAAAATCAAGAAAATTGATTCACTCTTTCAGCGCTAATTAAAAATTTTACAATCTGAAACAAAATTCCAATTTTGGGGTAAACGAAAAATTGAAAATTTGATGATTTGGACAAGAAATTGAGTCTACGAAAAAAATATTTTTTTGTTATTCTGCCATCTCATTTTGTTCATTGAACTCAAAAGAAGAGTACTCAAGCGATCTTGATTCAAAACATTCGGAAAAAAAAGAGAAAAAAATTTATAAATTGGTGGTTTCACAGCGCGACCACCGCCACTGAAAGGGTTAATAAAAAATGTTAAATTTTGAAAAATGACCATGTGCTATTTAAGAAAAATGTACAACTTGATGAACTAAAATTAAACAACATATGATGAAAATTTTAACGAAAAACGTGTAATTATTGGATTAGTAAAAAGTTCATTCTGTTGCAGATATTAAAGAAATATTTCAATATTATACATATATTTCATGCAAACTATTTAACACTATAAAAGAGAGGCTCAGGGGGCCTCAGACTGGAATACTCGGAATTTTCAGTGCTTTTAATCAAAAAATTCTAATTTTAGCTTTAATAACGCAATTTTAGGCCATATTTTTAATGTTCGGGCAAAGGTGTAGGGATACCTTCCCGAGATATTTGTTGAAGCTGATGTTTTGAAAATAACGTTTAAGCTGTCTTTGGGTGATGTAAAGGGGAGAAAACAAAGGGGGGGGGGAGGGTCTAGAAAAATGAATTAAACTGGAGTTTTAAAATTGCAATTTTAGATTGGTTTTTAGTAAACTATAAGGGTAAGTGTTTCCATGAATGATCCCCACCGAAAACGATTCAGAGGTGAGGAATTAAGAACATTTTTAGGGGACTTAAGGGGATATCCAACATCAATGTTTCAAAATTTAATTTTGAAAGTATAGTTTTAAGCTGAACTTGTAGTTGTTAGAGGAAAGAGACTCGGAGAATCTCGCCGTAATTAAAAAAAAAAAAAAAACCTGATATCTTAAAAACATTTCAGCTATATTTGATGATAAAAGGGAAGGAAGGAGGGCTGGGGGTCTAATTCTAGAAAAATATTATCCAAGAGAATTTAATGTTTAAAGGGGACATATATTATTTGTGTTCAACTAATAAAGTTTATAAATGTAAAAAATAGCTTTTATAAATTAAAGTTTTATGGAATTTTACAATGGAATCGACTTGCATGTAAAAACGAGGATTCAGCAATACAACTGTCCAGCAATGTGATGTAAATTTTAAAATCTGTACATGTGTCCAATAAATTAATTTAAAAAATATTGAGTTAAATGACTGTTAAGTAGTAAAACTGTGAACGATTTCTGCAGATGCGTTTTAAGATTTCCTTTTATTGAAAAGAAATGAATATACTTCTGTTCAAGCTCGAGTTATGTAAGACTTTTTTCTGACGTCGTTTGTATTTAAATTTCCAGACATTTGAAACTGAAATTCATTTTTTTCGTATTTTGAAAAGCTTTGAAACAATGAACCTACCACACTAAATTTAATTAAACGTTCCACTGAAACAAAATAAGTCAAAGTTGACCAGCACTCAATTAATTAAACTTTTGCCCAAAGACGATGAGGATTCCGCAATACTACTTTCAACAATGTGATGTCAATTTTAAAATGTGTATTTATGTCAGTTAGGTTAATTTTAAAAATATTTTGTTTTACGACACGATTTGTTTAGTAAACTGCAAAATAGGAGTTCAGAGGTTCTTCTAAGTTCATCAGTTTAAAATGTAAAATTAAATACGTGTTTTAAATTTTAGCTACATTTGGGAACTTATTTCTTCCATGAAACAATTTAACTTTTAAAACAGCACTCTGTATTTCAAAGTATAATTAAGCGAGTTTGACCAGGAATTTCTGTAAACTCGTGTTTTTATTTGAAGAAAATCACACTATTAAAAAAAATTCAATTACAACTGAAACTTTTTAAGTTACAGTGGCCCATTCAACTCAAACATAATTCGATCTATTCGTATAAGATTGTATCTACCAATAGCACAGCCAAAAATTTGCATTGCCTCATCCAGTTGAAATTTCCCACTACGCTACTGGTAAATAACAATCCATCGAATTGAACACAATCCAGTTGAATGTGCCATTAAATAAAAAGCAAGTTACGTTTAATAACTTTTGATCAACCTAATAATCGGATTTTCACAAAATTTTATTCCAGAAGTAATTCTTCCAAAAAATCATACTGAAATAACAGTTTAGAAACAATACCTAGTGAAATATTTGTCGCTCAATTTTTCACCAAGTGGGCGTCCATTCATAACATCATTTCGATCGAATCGAACATAATCGAGAAAAATATGCTTCTTAGTCGTCATTGAAAACTACACCGATTTGGCTCTAAAAAGAAAAAGTGTAAACGCTACTTTTGAAACCTCTGTGCACACCAAAAACGGAGATGTACGACCAGATTCCACTCAGTCTGCATACAAAATTTGAACTTATTACGGCATACAGTTTTTCAGTTATGCGAGATAGATTAAAACCAGGGGTGAATTCGTGCTTGGTCTTTCTAGAACGCCGTTACTTTTCAAGAAAAATAATTCCGCGTCCCCACAAAACTGGCCAAAAATCGTTATTCAATCATTTATCATTAGAGTTTCTGGTACTGAAACATTTACGAATTCACCTCTGATACATACATACTTACTGACGTGACGAGAAAACTCGTGATAATGAATTCAGTAATTATCAAAAATGGGCATTTTGATTGTCCGTACATTCATACGCACTTGCAGACGCGTCGAAACACTAAACATGCATCTGGGAATGAGTTGAATGGAATTTTTAAGTTAATTCAATTGAAATTGTTTTTTTTTTTTAATTTAATGCATTTACTCCTGTACTTTGCACAAGGAAGAAAAATTAAATACTAACTAATTGGTAATTCCATCTTTGCAGTGAAGTTTCACAGAAATGATTAGTTATTAAAGAATGTCATTGCATTTTAATGTTATAAAAGAACACTACTTTCTTTAATTGTCATCGATCATAAACCGAGCAGTAGACTACTGAGTAGCTAAGTAATAGGAACGTAAACAAATTAGATTTATAGACAGTAATAAAAAAGTTTTTGTTCTTGAGGATGTATTTTTAAATTAATTTATATAACCATTTGTTTTTGACACATTTTTGTTTACTTTTTACATTATTGATTGGCTTTGAAAACTTACTTATGGAAATTTATATTTCAGATTTAGTTGCCATTTCTGTAGTAAATATGATTTTGTACTACAATTTCCTGCTACTTTTTTTGCTCGTTTGTCATTTTGCTGTAAACTGTTTAATTGGTTTTGAGATGCCATTAGATTTTAAATTTTCATACTAATAATGCAGATAAATAATCATATTCACTCAACGCCTAAACCCATCATCAAGCCTGCAGTCTCAACAAAAATGAATTTAGTGAGTATTTTTTCTTTTTATAAGCTTCTTTTATACTTGGGTAGCACACTTCCAGGAGGATATTAGTGATCGGTAATTGTTCCGAAACATATCCTAAAAACTGTACTAAAACGTGTGCCACAAAATGTTTAGCGCAAGTGCTCAAAAACCATTTTTTTACACTATCCATGAAATGTCTAAAAAGTGCGCTGAAAAGTATATACATGTTCCGAACAGTGTTTCTAGAAGTGTTTTGAAAACTGACCGGAAAAAGTGTTCTAAAAAAGGGGACAAGTGTACGTGTTCAAAAAGTATTATGACATGGGTTCACAAAACGGTTCAAATAACTATTACAAAAATAGTGTTCTTAAAAAGGAGACAAGTGTACGCGTGCAAATAGTGTTTGAAAAAGTGTTTGATTATTTGCAGTGTACTCGCTTTTATTTTTATTCGTAACTACTCCCATGATAGCTTTCATTTTCAAAAATCAACAGTTTATCGTATTCTTCTACTAACAAGTAAACCTTTTCCGAAACATTTCCGCTCGGTTGCTGAGATAAAGTGAAATAAATTTAGTTAAAAGAGAGCGGGGGGCGGCCGCTTTCCGCGTCTTTCTGTAATCTGTTATTCAGTTAATATTTTGCGAAATGGGAGTCTCGAATATGATTTAAATCAGGCCATTTGAATGCATCTGAAGCACTTAAGCAAGGAATATATTATCAGCCTATTCTCATTTAAATATTTGTCGTAGATAGATTGAGTGCAAAATACCATCTAATGGCATCGTGTCGATATTTTAATGTAAATGATGCGATATAGCACATTAACTAGAATTCCATGCCACATTTGAGAAATTGCGCGTTCAAATCCATCAACTACAAATGAATGCACTGCGATCGAATAGATTTCTAATCCAGCCTAATCAGTTAGGTTGCTTGCATTAACAAGTATTAACATAATATCTTCGCGACTTTTGCTTCGGAAGCCCTCATCTTCACGTCACGTTTCAACACTTCTTCAAAATGAAGTTACTTAGAACTTAAATGGTGCATTTTCAATTTCATTAAAATAAAGAACGAAGAAAGCAGTAGATACGCTAAGAATGACGAAATGTTTTAATTAATCGTATTTTGCTTACTGTGCACGGCTTCCACTGTATAACGGTTTTGATCGAACCAAGATCAGTGATAAACCCAAAGGTAAGTATTAAATGCAATCCAACACTTCATTCACCAATTTAAAGTTTTAACACTAACAGCTAGTTACGACAACTGGTCTGCAATTTATCGAGTCAAAGGCCGAAATTTTGTTAAGGAAAGAAATTTTTTTGACACCTAAGTAATATTTCGATTATGAAATTGGAAAATACATTATTATTTCATTTATTAAAAATAATAATAAAATATTTTGCAATATTGTGTCTAAATAACCCTTAAAAATTGTGCAAATAAAATAAAAATAAGAGAGCGATTTATTCACAAAAACACTATGGTAATTCCAACAGCACTTTAAGTGAACTGCGTCTCTACGGCCCAAATTTTTTGAGAAATGCAAGAAAAAAGTATGACGTTATATCCGGGATAAGAAAAAAAAAGAATGCACTCAGTCGTTCCTTGTAATGAATTCCTGCTTCTGTATGGATATTTGTTCATTGCTTGATTTAAATCCAAGTATTGACTCTTCGACCACCTAAGTAGAGCATATTCTGATGAAGAATGTTGTTCCTCATTTCTTTATTTGAGTCATTGCAGCTTTATTTTTATTTTCTCTCTGAATCTTCTACAATCAACTTTGGTAAGTCCAATATCTTTTAAAGCAGCATTTATAAGAATCGGGGCTGATATGTCGGACACATCATCCTATGCTACATTTGGAAGTTTAATCCTGATTTATATTGCTGAAAAGAAATGTTCACTTATAATTGTGTTTTTTTTTTTTTCTTTTTATGTTATTTGTATGTAAAAACAGCATCTTTATTTACATTAGAAGTTATAATTCAAAAGTTTGAAACTGTACTTTTTAAAAAGGGTTATTTTGGAATTGGCAATGGTGAGGAACGCAGTCATGCATGCATAGAAAGCGCTGCACGAGTGGGGAGGGAGCCAGGAATACCTTGGGTGGCTTGTCCTTTTCGTAACTTTCACGCGTGATTACGTAGTGGCCATATCCAATGTATGGCATTTGTAGAGAAAGTAAGGACTTCTTCATCTTGCCCTTGTTCACGTCCTGCTTCACCTGATCATATTCTCGAATATAACGACGTCTTTGCGGTGCTGTTGTGGAGTGAAGGGGAGCATGGACTTTCGGAACTAGTACTTCTGCGACATGGAATCATGAACCTGGTCTAGATGTTCTGGACCAGGGAAACTTAAAAAAACAAAAACAACGCTATTTTGTTTTAACTCCTTGCTACTGCAGTTCCAAAAAGAACAACTGTTTACTGCATTTGCTCTACAAGTTCAGGAGGGTTTGGCACATTTGAACCCGATAGCGTCAATGACCGGGTACTTTTTGCGACATTTATCAGATTTTTTATCATTTTTATTAAGGGTTTGTCAAATCGCTCTTTATCCTCGGTATTCACTTAATTTTATCTGATCTAGACAAAGTTGTAATCGTGTTTCCAGAAAATTATTTTTTTTCTGGATTTTTTTAGCATTAAAAATTTGTACATCATACACTCATCATTCAATAACCAGGTGCTCGGGAACCCACTATTGTTTTTCTTATTCGTACAAAAAGGTATTGATTATTATTAGGACAATGGTAATGAAACATAATAATAAAAACTAATTTACTTTTATTAATAACTACTGTTTTTTTTTTCTTTTTTTTCTTTTTAAATTATTATTTTGTTATAATAATAACAAAAATGTGTCGAAAAAATACATTTTGGTGTACATTATTATTTATTATTGTTGACACCAACAAGAAAAACGTAATTATAGAAAAAAATACTTTCCAGCATTACAGTAGATGTTAATCAGCTGCAAATTGAGATCTATAGCTTATTACAAACTGGATTAGAGGGCTTCAAAATGCTTTCCACGCATGGTTCGGTTGAAAAGTGTCACATAGCTAGAATACTCATTGACCGTTCCTAAATTGCTGGAAGACACAGCTTTTATTAAACTGACGCAAAGATAAACAGCGGTCATTCTTTTTATGAATGTACCTGTCCGCATTTGCCTTCAGCCAAAGCTATTTATCTAAAAAGTTGAAGAAAAAAAGAGAGAGAGAGAGAGGGGCCATATCTTTGTTTGTTGGAGGTATATTTTCGAAGCATCTGATCAAAATTGTGTCAACACCAGATTTTGTTTCGCTACAAAACATAACAATTTCTGGCTTGTGGTAAGCATCTTGTAACTTCAAGGATTTTTTTTTTTTTAATATCCAAACCACTAGATTATTCATTCCCCTACATTCCTTTTAATCAGACATATTTTTTGAATCAGTATTATTAGAGCTAAAATTGATGATTTTAGGGTCATATTCAATGTCATTTTTAGAACAATATGCGTCCGCTCCCCGGTTTGAACGTAATCGATTTTTTTTTACACTATTTGTAGAATAATACATGTCTTTCCGTTCTCTGGATGTTCCTGCCATTTAATTTACCTATTTAGATTCACTGCATGATACTTTCGAGTTTTAAAATCTTCTTTAGTACATTCTTTGGCTTTTATTTCAATTAATGATTTAATGAAATTGGGTCCTCCATCCTGAGAGTGATTCTTTTTCTCACCCCAAAGTGTTTGTCTGCCAAAGTTAAACTATTGTCTCCGTTACTTCGATGTTTTGAAGATCTTCACTAAAACACTTAGGTTTTTAGCTGTGAGTGCAATTTGTGGGAAATTAGCAGTAAACAGTCAACGTTATGGTCTTGAAAAACGTAATGTGTCATTCGCATTTGTAACAAACTAATAAACATTCGTTGACTATTTAGTGTTTTAGCTTTTAGCCTCACTCAGTTAGTAATTCATCCCTCTTGGACATCACATGATATTTTTGTCTACAGAAATCAAGAAAAGTCTTCCTCTCAGAAGGGATTTCTTTTTCAAACAGCTTTTCTTTTTTTATCCGAGCTCTTATGCCTTGTTTATACGCAGCAGCATTAGAATTTCCGTTCATTCGCTGAGTGCATCACATTGTTAATAATAAATCTCTTGGTTAAAAATCCACAAGATTTCTGACAATACAAGCAAGTAAAACCACATATTCAAAATTAATAGTTGTAATAACTTTTCAATTCAAATATCATCTAATTTAAGCGTTTTGATTATTTAATGTTACTTATCCAGTGCTGATAGCTATTTTTGGTAAAATTTATGCATGACATAAATAGCAAATGTACATAACGGCTAACTGAAAAATCAAAGTACTTTGAAACACTTATAAATATGTTCGGAAGCCTTCAAAACCACACTATGATCAAAAGCCTGTACTTACGAGAAATTTTGAAGAGTAAATTGCAGAAACCTTTAGTTTTAATCCAATTTCGTATTTCATTCAATGTGAAAGTGCATCTACGTTGTTACTTCGTTCGTCCACCATTGATTGTGGTTAATGAACGATGTCATCAGAGCGCATACGCCGACGTTTCACCTTCTCTTTTAGGAGGTCCGTCTTCACATTTATTAGTGTCATTCACCTTATTCACCATTCCTAGCCTGCGTTGCACCCTGAGTCACCATGTTTTCACCCCAGGGATCCAAATAGCTATTCAAAGGCACCGGTAGTTTTGGCAGTGTTTGACGTGACCTTTTCCAAGGCTCTGTCTACATATTTCAATCAAAGCTGTGATACGTAGATGCGAGAACATCCAATGAGGTCCATTACCCAATTTAAATAAGAGAAATGGTGTGTGAATCCTTATGAACAAACTGCAAGCGTGGGCCAATATTTTGTGAATGGATTCTCAAGAACAGGAGATTGACCTGTTAGTATAATTGTGTTTAATGACAGCGACTTTGCAGCAACCGACTCAGAAGTTTGTAGTCCAGATGAGACTACCAAAGTACACATGCTACATGGTCTGTGTCAGCTGTTCAAGATGCAAAAGAACAATGTACGGATAAAATTAACACAAGTTTCGAGGAATCAGTGGTTAGTTCTCATCAAGTTATGATCGTCGGTTCTATTGATGATTTTGTTAAGGTAGCACACATATTACCTTTGTATAAAAGATAGAAGGCAGAAGAAGGAAATCTACTTCGGCAAACGTTCTAACGTCATCGCCACGGAAAAAGGACACGCAACAAAAAGGTCGCAAAAAAAGGCTTAAAAAACGCAGAAACCAACTGGACTTGCAATATTTGCAATAGAGGTGAAGTGCAAAGCATAATTTATTGTATTAAATGCCATCAGTGGGTTTATCAACATTGCGCCAAGTTAACCCAAAGCAAAGGAAATTCTATTGCAAACCCTGTAAAAAGACTGTATAGTTTAAATGCAAGTTTTTATATCATTTACTATTACGGTTCAATTTAGGACGCGCATGGTTCAATATAGGCACATATGTTCCTAAATTGGACTTCTGCAACTTTGTCAAAAATAATTTTCAAAAAATTATTGTCATGTTCACAGAAAATGTAAGTACCTATGGCGGTTCCTAATTAAGTTTGGCTTCAGATTCCCTATCTTTTATTTTTGTTTTGCTTCACATCTAGCGACACGGGCTTCTTGTTTTTAGGGGGTCCAATATTGGTGGCTTTCATAACTGAAAAAAATTTTAGTTTCCCAGTTTTCAAAGTTATTCCTTTAAGTGATATTTTCGTTCCTATCAATAAAAATCAAATGTATAAAAAATTCATCGTTAGTCGATTAAAAACTAGTATCGAGCTCTTAATAAATCGTTAAAACATTTTCCTAAACTAAAGTTAAAAACTCTCTTTAGTTTGGATAACAAAGGAAAATACACAATAAACTAACAGGAACTTGAAAAAACTTTTTGCATTATATTTATTCATTAGTTTACGTTCTGAATTGAAAGATCTCTCGTGTTCTTCTGAATAAATTTTGAGGAAACCCACACATTTCATTATATCTTTATCATTTCTTTCCGCAGCAATCAATAGCTAAAACCACGTACACATAGACAGTCATAAATAAAGAATACTTTTAAAAGTCCATTTTAATCTTCTACGCTTTCTTTCTGCATTCATTGATGACCCTGAAGGAAGACGAGCTCTACAACTTAAACAGGAGAACTATTTACTGATGCACTCCCCCCCCCTCCCACTTGATATAGCTAGTCACATGAAAGAGTCATTCTTGTGATTTTTTTCTTTTTTTTTTCTTTTCTATGGCATCAGTTTTTTCACAAAGAAGAAAATTTTACAGTTCGAAGCGTTTGATTTTAAAATTTAATTCCCTCGCGTGGAATGGGAGGTATTACTTTTATAGAAAAAAATGTCGCAACACGTTTTAAATATCACTTGTGTTGCTGCAAAAACTTCTGCTTTAGGAGTAATTTATTGTTACATTTTACAGTTAAATTGAATGAAATAGTCAATAATCAGTTTTTTAAAATAGTAGAAAACAGTTGCAGGATCTTTTTTAAACATTAATTTTCTGGATCATAGTTAAATGTATGGAATTTTAAATAATTTTCTTTTGAATAAATGTTTTTGAGAAATGAATTTTAAGACTAGAAAGGCCACCGAAGAAAAAAAATCAACAGTGGATATATCCGTTTCCAAACTATTAAATAAGACGAATAATTAAACACAGGCTATAAAAAAAGTGATCTCCCCCTTTTAGCTGTGAGATTATGTACTATTTTTAATGACTTGAAAATTAGTATGTTTAATTTTATCATTTAGCGTGACATCGTCTTTGGTGAAGGACAAAGGGTGCTCCTTTAACGAAAAAATGCAAAGAAAAGAAATCGCAGATAATACAATTCATTTTTCTGATGTTCACCATTGGAAGCTCCAGTTGCTTTGAAGACTGAACCCTGCTACCTTAGAGTAAACCTTGCAAAAGCTCCTGCCACACACACACACAATCATATTACATTCTTATTATTCCATTAAAATTGAAGAAAAATGTTAACTTTTGCTTAATTGATATTTCAATGGAATCAATTTTTATGGCTGAGTTGTTTTTCACAGTGATTGAAACTCGTAAAGGCGGTGAAAAAAAACGAGATGAATCTGTGCATAAAAAACAATTCAAAACTGCTCAAAACGATTATTACACGTGGTCGAATATTTCCTCGAACATGTTTCGAAAAAAGATCTTCTTGCATTTTTTTTAACATGTATACTGCAAAAGTCGGAAAGATAGTACATTTCTTCCGTGAGCTATTACCAAAGTTAAAGTTGTTACGTAAAATTGGTGCTAGAAAAGATTAAATTTGAATATCAGGAAAAAAGGCTTCGAGGTGCATTAGGACCCCTGTAACCCAACTTTTGTCTTTTTGGACCTACTCATCGGACTTGGAGGCAAGCAGCAAACCCACACATGCGCATAGTACTCTGCTTTATATATAGAGATACAGGGGCGGCATTTCAGTCTTTAATTTGGGGGGTCGAGTTTCTGAAATATGTATTATCACAGTGCAGTACCAAACACACATTAGCTAACAGGAAGTGGTCATAAAATCGGTTTAATATGAATAAAAATTAGTGCTTAGAAGCAATTAAAATTTTGATTCATTTTCTAATAAGTTATCATACAAAACATCTCTATCCTGAAGTTTTTATACCTTTTGGAAAAGTTTTAATGCATGTTTTTTAGAATTCAGAAGAGCAGGGAATCGTCTTACTATCAGTGTCCAGTGTCGTGCTGTTTTGCCAGTACAGCTAAATAGAAAAGGTTTTTTCTTTCTTTTTTTTTTTTCTTTTGCCCATTGTGCTTCGAAAATATTTCTCTAACCTAACAAAAAATTTTCTCTACCAGCTGAGCTGATTGGAATAGTTAAAAAATAATTGAAGTAACAAAGTTATGTATGAAAACACTTTTTATGTCTTGCTCTTCAAAATCACACAGGCAACTTCAAAAATTGCGAGGAGCTTAATTTTTCATCATTGAATAATCTAGTCTCGTCGGTTCTCTCAGTTTCAATGAGATGGGCTGAAGAGTCCACAACAAGGACGGAACTGCAGTCTCTGGATGTGATAACCGGTCTGTCGGTATATTGCCTGTAATTTTTCTTGCCTAGTGCTAAAAATTTCACTCATAATTGAAACATTTTATTTTTTGTTTTCAAAAAATCCAATCCAGATAATATAGAGCCAACCATGCAGAAAAATAATTATCATCAAATCTTGTGTTAATTTTATTCGAAAAACAATCTATTACTTCATACAAAATATTAAAAAATCAGTGTTTGACTTCACATCATCATGTGGATTTTTCTTTTTTTAGCGCCTTTTTTAAATTGGCTCGGAGGAAGAATTTTTTTTGAAAACGTTTCACCATTGATTGAAATATGCATCTATGTAAAATCTATTTTCAATTTCAATTGCAGATTGAACTATGGTAGTATGAACGCACAGATCAATTGTAGATTGAACTGTGGCTTGAATAGTCCGAAAATTAAGTGTGGCGGATTGAAGATGTTTTGATAGAGTAAAGCATTTTTAAAACACTTTCCGCAATAGAAACAAATTGAATAAAAATTCAAACGAAGTCATACATGCTGAAGAGCATGAGATTTTTCACCATTGAAAGAATCGTTTTGCAATAATTCTCACAGTCGTCAAATCACTGCTTTGAAGTTATAGAGAAAGGTTTTTATGGTTTTAACTCTTGAAGACCATCTTGTGTCACTTCGAGATTGCATAACTATAAAGCCCCATAAAGGGTATTTTGTCTTTTTTTATTCAATAAGGACATGCATTTTTAAGAAGTTTCTATGAAAGCAGATAATACATTGAGCAGCTGAAACGTGTTTCTGGCAAAAAAAAAAGCGATGAACACTCGTTAAATAAATATACACTTAAAAAATGAGCGTAAAAGTGAATGTAAAATATCAAGGAATTTTCTTAAGAAAACCATGCAGTTACACCACTTTGCACGAGCCTCTCATATTGGACATACCATCGTTACACTGGGTACACAAGTATGAAATATTTAGCCGTGAAAAGGCCGAAAAATATTTCGTGAATTTCTAAGTCATCATCCAAATAACGAAAAACAGTTTTTCTAGTCTGGGAATGTGTCGAGTTTCAACAAATAGTTACTGAGAACCAGCAAGATTTTTTTAATGAACATTGATTTCCGACTTACATAAATTGAATTCACCCATTTTCTATCATTCTGCTTAAAAAAATTGGGGGTGCGACCGCCCCCTCTTGACCCCCCTATTTGCCGCCCCTGTAGAGATATAGAAAATAAGTGAGTGATGATATTTCAAAAATTCATTTAAATGTAATTTCATTTAAGTTTAAAAACCTATGTACCAATGTATGGTTGAGTGTTTAGCAAAAAAAAAAATATATTTATTAAAAACAGAACAATTCCTTTTTGCTGAAAACAATGCAACGCTTATGAAGCATAATGTTTGTAAGTTATTGAAATACTTGTTTCAGGGATACAATGAGTCTCCTTGTCAATGTAGAATGTATGAGTGAATGCGTCAAAATTCAACTACTTATTCTGTCATCGCATTCTTTCTTATGCTCCTTCTTATACTAAATGCAATGAGACTGGGGTTGTTTTAACTTTAAGTCACGTGTATGGAATGGTTTGCAACTGTCGAGCAAGAGTGTTATTCTCATCAAACCATTTTGTTTTGGCATAAAATCTGCACGATAATTTAGTGATGGCATTTTATGAAAGATTAAGTCTGGATGGCATGTGGTTTTTAATTAGGTTTTACTATAGGATAAAATTGGGTATAATATGATTGGGTATTTAAGAGCCAGTTTTTATAAGAGTCAGGCAGGTCAGATACATGCCATTTTTGATTTCGCAAAAAATTTTAAAGTGGTTTCTTTGAATGATTTTAGAAGACACATTTTTTCTTTTCTTCGAAAAAAATTTTTGTGACCCACAAAAAATTCGAAAGTTGGTCCCAACTTAGGGTTTTTCTCAAATCGACATTTTTTAATATTCAATTATCTCTACGCATTAAGCATCAGAAAAAGTAATCTTTGTGATTACAACATGATATTTAGTGCCTCAAATAAATATATCGTAAATTTTATGGCTGAACTTCAGTGGATCATGGCAGGTGTGGCTAAACTGTGTTGAAGAAAGTGAAAATGTGTCATGTTTGAGGCAACCTGGTTCCACGCACTGAGGTTCAACCATAGTTTTTGTGAGCAATTTGTGTAGTGATATATATAAATTATTAAATAGGCTCATTAAATACATTTTTTATTCTCACTGCTGCGAAAAAATAGCAGTTTTTTCATCAAAATATGATAAAAAGTGTCCTTTTTAGAGTCCTGTATCTCAATGCACTGAGGATCAGCATAGAACTTACTGCCTGCATTTCAAATTAGAGTATGTGTATTTTCACAATCAAGTGACAGAACTATGGTAAAATTATTTTCAAGAACACGATACACAGTTCAAAACAGTAAAATGAACTATTTAGTTTTCAATTCAGTAAATATATCCAGGTTTAAACTTTCCTCCAGGGACTTCCAGATACTATTTAAAAAATTAGTATGATCAAAAACTTACCGTAAAAGAGTTATAGACTTGCAAATAGACTGATTATGCTTACTCGCATACTTTATAACATGACAACTGGAAGCAAAGTGAAAAAAAAAAAAAGTTATTATTGCGGTAAAAACTTAATTTATTTGTAACACTTTTTTGAAGGTGTTTTAGGTATATTTTTTTAATTATTTTAATTTAGATAGCTTTTTTTCGTCTGTACTGTACATTATAGTTCGTTTAGGCTGTACATTATAGTGACAAAATTATTTTCTGTGTACTAAACTACCATGATAGCAAACAATTACTAAGTCTTATTTTATTACTGATGATAAAAGCAATACTATGATATTATAAAGCAAGGGTATAGTTGCGTAACTGACTAGTGGGACCGTAAAAAATGCAAGACAAAGCATTGTAGCTTGAGTACAACTAACTGGTTGCGTCGTTAACTCTTATGCAATTTCCTCATCTTGAAGTGCATTTTACGAGGCTGCAGAACAATTGCACATAGTTATGTCACTTTTTTGTGAAAAGACATACACTGTAGTTTGAAATGTAGGCATCAAATTCTATACTAACCCTCAGTGCTCTGAGATACAGACCTCTAAAAAGCACATTTTGTATCATATTTTAATGTTTTTCTTTCACTTTGCTTCTAGTTATCGTATTATAAAGTATGTGAGTAAGCATAATAATCAGTCTATTTGCAAGTTTATAACTCTTTTATGGTAAGTTTTTGACCATATTAGTGTTTTAAATAGTATCTGGAAGTCCCTGAAGGAAAGTTCAAACCCGGATAGGTTGACTGAATTGAAAACTGAATAGTTCATTTTACTGTTTTGAAATACGTATTGTGTTCTTGAAACGAATTTGACCATAGTTCTGTCACTTGTTTGTGAAAATACACATACAACGGTTTGAAATGCAGGCATCTAGTTCTACCCTGACCCGCAGTGCAATGAGATAAAAGCTTATGAAAACTGCACTTTTTAGCATTTTTCAATACAAAAACTGCCATTTTTTTTGGCAGTGCAGAGGGTGAAAGGGTATTGAATAATTTATATATATTCTTACACACATTACGTACAAAAACCATGGTTGAGCCTGAATGCTGGGAATCAGAGGGCCTCAAACATGGCATTAAATTTTTAACAACTAAATTTGATGACCCCTGAAACGCTGTACTGAAGATCAGACACAACAATTACGGTATATTTCAATTTAGGTACTAAATGTCATATTGTAAGCACAAGAATCTTTATGGCTGATGCTTAATACACAGAAATAATTGCATTTAAAAGATTGCTTATTTGGAAAAACCTCTACGTCTCGGGCTCCATTTTACAAATTTTTACAGGTCCCAAAAATATTTTTTGGAGGAAAAGAGAAAAAATACGTGTGTTCTAAAATCTTTAAAAGAATCCACCATAAACGTTTGAGCAAATGAAAAATGGTGTATATCCGAACACCCCATTTCTGCCCGGTTCTTATAAAAACTGGCTCTTAATTACTCAGATTTTTACCAATTTACGACTAGCCAGACCCACAAAATCATACTGAATAAACGAGATATAGCCTCAACATTGTTGTTTGATCTTGATTTGATTGTTTTTATTGTAAAGATAAACGCAATGCAGAAATGGCTACAAAAGAAGACACAAACTTTAATAAGTAAACGCAGAAGTTAAACTAAATCAACGTCTTACGTCAAACAGAATTTCCGAAACAATAATTAGAACAGCGAAGTGTTGCCAAACGCGAAAAACATCCTAACGAAAAATGAACTGTTTTGAAACATAACAATGAATGCTCGATTCGGAACACTTGTAAAGTTAAATAAATTAATACACTAGCGGACAAAATTAAGAGATAAAAGTCATTTTCGCACATTTCTCGGAAAATATCACATAAAATCTGGACAGTTGGTTGCCATATAATGACACTATGGCGTTGGTGTCCCTCAGATGAGTTTACGTATTTTTGTGGGCGTTGCTAAGGCAGCAGGAGGTTAAAAGTCTGCTGCCAGCTGCTTAGCTCACAACACTCTGCAACACAGTAGCGATTTGTATTGTGTTTCTTGAATAATAATTTTGTTTTTTGTTGGTTTTTAGTTATAATGAGTGACCATCATCGTTTAGACGCAGGCTTGACGTGGAGAAAAATAGGTAGACTTGAGACAGATAAGCTCAGGTTGCTTGGTAATTGGGTGTAACTCTAAGCGTCGTTTCGAATTTGTGGAGTCCGTTTAAAAACAGTGGGACTGTGCTTAGAAGACCTGGACAAAGTTGTAAGAGGACAACAACGCCCAATAAAGACCAGTATTTGTTATTTACAGCCAAGTGCTAAAGGGCGTCAACAGCAACACAACTGTCTAGGGACCTCGCTGTTGCTACAGGACCATTAGTTTCAAGCAAGACAGTTGCCAGGAGGTTCGGAGAAAGAAGGTTGCATGCCAGGAAGCCCGTCATTTGCTTCCCACTCACTCACTCCCACAAAAGAGCGTGTGCAGTGGTGCAGACAGCACCAACACTGGACACAGCTCCAAAGGGAAAATGTTAATTTCACAGATGAGTCCAGATTCAGTCTACTATCTGATTCTCGGTGAATATTCATATGAAGGGAACCTGGGATCCGATACCATTCCAGTAACCTTATGGAAAGGGGCCATTATGCTAGTGGAGGAATGATGGTTTGGACAGGGAGCACATGCAAGATACCCACACACCACTCCATGTGATTGACACTGGGTCCGTGAATGCCTAGAGGTGCAGGTAGGAGATCTTACTACCCTATGTGCGTCTTTTCAGGGTTGCTGTTGACCCGGAATTTGTTTTTATGGACGCACAATGCCCTACCACATATGTCTGTCATGGTTGAAGAGTATCTGGAAATTGAAGATATTCATTGAATGGAATGGCCAGCCAAACTGCCTGTCCATTGAACATGCTTGGGATGCTCTTGGGAGGGCAATTGCGATACGCCAACCCCCACTCAGAACCATTCAGGAGTTAAAAACTTCTCTGGTGGAAGAGTGGTTGGACTGTCTCTTGTTAACAGCATGCATACTCGTTGTGCATGCTGTCTATCTGTCAGAGGTGACCACACACCATACTGGAAGCTACCACACACCATGCAAGCAACACTTTCATTGCCATCTTTCATCATGAAGTTCAGTCCACATTGAACTGTTGGCAATAACTCTTGCAAATGAATGGTACTTAAATTTTTGCTTTGCACACGTTATTGTCATACTATAAGTTAGATACACACCAAATTTCATTTTTTTTATACAGCATTTCTCGAGATACTCGGATAAATGCCTTCCATCTCTTAATTTTTTCCACCAGTGTAGGTATGTTAACCATAAGTTAAAAGAAAAACTACATAAAAGAATGAAATGAATTTAAAGCAGAATTTTTTTAAAGAAATAACACAAAATTATTTCTAGACGAAACATTTCAAGCTGGTTGAATGTATTAAAAAGTTATTAATTTGCAACTTGTACTGAAATATTGAATAAATTAGTATGGATGGTATCATCAGTTTAAAGAGCACTTTGCGTCATTCTCAGAAGTCATTTAACTCCCTTTACGGCTTCTGTTAATGATAGGGAAATTTGCTGATTCAATCATCGGTATAATCGATGAAATGAACTTCATTTGCGATATCCAAAATAGATGATATCTTGAACATTTCGTTCTGTCCATGACATACCTATGTGAAAACAACACTACGAATCGCTCGTAACTGCCGTCGATCGGCGGTGTCATTGCACGAAACAATTCATTAAAAGATCATTACAGACGGTTTTTTAAGTTTACACACGGAATACAATACTTAAGAACAAAGGTAATACTGTAGAAACTTCAGTAAAAACTTCAGAAAATACAACTCTAAAATATCCTCTGTTGCATTTAGCTTGATGGCTATTCTGCCGTGGAAAGGTAAAACGCAGTAACTGCATTTATTTTTTTTTCATCGTTCTGAGTTTTTCTTATCTATTGTGCTTGAACGTTATTGTACAAACTTGCTCAGTTGGTTTCCGCTGAAAATAAAGGACAAAAAAAAAAGCATCAAACTCCAACATTTCTCTATTGTTAGTATGGAATCTAAAACGCATTTTTTCAAATATCTCAAATCCTCCTCATGTCTGCACGAACTGCGCTTTACCTGCCCACGGCAGTATTGTTTTATAAGTGAAATTCAGACAAAAAATGATAATGAAGAGTAAGTATACGAGTTTGATTATAGAGTTAGAAAATCAGTTAATTTGGCAAACTTTTTTTTTTTTTGAAATGTTGATTTTTAAAACAATATTTTGATTATGAAACTGTTCACCTTCGCGTTAAACAATTTTAAGAGAAAATATTAGGCTTTATGTTCAAAAAAACCTTTCAGGTAGGTTTAGTAGAAAAATATTATTATAACACAAAGTTGTGATGAAAATGGCATACTTATGGTTATAAGGGGATGTGTAGTAGGGTGGGCCGAAAAAATCGATTTCTTTGTTTCGGAATCGCGTTATCTCTCAAAAGTTGTAGTTTGGTATCCTCAATTAGAGAAAAAAATGTCTAGGTTGACATCTTCAGTTCGCGGATAAAGCTGAAATTTTGAAAAAAAAAAAAAAATGTTTAAAATTAAAATTTTCGGAAAATAACTTTTTTTTTTTTTGGTATTTTTTCAGAATGCAACAGCCATAAATTGTCAATATATAGCGTAGTTTGAACCAAAAAATATTTTATAGCTTTTACATAAGATCTTTATTTCGCGCATACGCCTTAGATTGGTTTTCAAGTTTCAGGAGATTTTATCTCAATTTAAGGCATATGCTCAAACAAAAAATCTTGTGTAAAAAATATAAAATATTTTTTTAGGTTCAAACTACGCTATATACTGACAACTTATGGCTGTTTCCTTATAAGAATATTAAAAAAAAATAATTTTATTATGCTTTGAAAAATTTATTTTTTAGCATATTTTTTTCAAACTTGCAACATTTTGCGTGAATTGAAGATGTCAACTTAGATTCCCCCCCCCCCAATTGAGGATACTAAACTACAACTTTTGAGAGGTAACGCGATTCCGAAACAAAAAAATCGATTTCTTCGAACCACCGTAATATATAGTGGTACGAAGTGCTGTGGAAGGGTGTAGACTGTAGAACTTTTCTTTTTTTGACAGGGAAAAATACACTAAACAATCCCATTTTCTTGCGCTTGAAGCGTTCCTAGAGAGTATATTCACTAAAAAAAGACAAAGCTTTCCTAACGAAATTAAAGTCTAGAAAATCATACTCGAAAAATAAAGATAACTAGTTACGTCGTTTTCAAGAGTAACTAAGTAGTAAAGTTTAATAACTAGTGAACTTTCAGAAGTCTAGTAACCTCATGATATTTACTCTTCAAGTCCAATATGGCATTTATATTTCTTATAGTTAATCTTCAGCTTCAATAATTTCTACAAAAAAATAAATGATTTTATATTTCTTGTTTCATTTTTATTTTTCAAATAACTTTTCTTTTTATTCATTTATTAATTGAGAGCTGCAAGTTATTTGTCATGTTTGGCAACTTTGAATAGCACTCAACAGATAAAATGAAGAAATGAACTGAATTAATCGGCCATGTTGAATCTCACGTGTGTACGTGTTGCGTACATTTTAATATTGTTCCATGCTTCTTGTTCCTGTTGATGTTTCTATTTTAAATTACCTTTGAGAATAAATGTTATGTTATAACTAAGTGTCACACACACACCTCTCTTCACACAACTGCCCGCGTGGGTTCGAGTCCCATCCTCGTCGCCAATATCGTAGTTGTGTGAAGAGAGGTGTGACACTTGGTTATGACATTACATTTATTCTCAAAGGTAATTTAAAAAAAAGTATTTTAAATGCACTCTAGACCAGCATAATACTTTTATTTTAAAATTATTTCATAGGAAAACAATTATTCTTTTGTATTTTAAAGTTAGTGGCCTTAGTAAGCAAACTCACCCGTTTGGTTGCTTTGTATAGTTTTGCTAAGCAAAACTATATTGCCAATTGCTCAAAGGTCAGTAATAAGGTCAATAATTCAAATACAAATACAAAAGTGACGACTAGCAACAGGCTCTGGGCCCAGCTAGACTGGTCCTAGTCAATTTACAATCCCCAGTGAAGATCAATGGCCCTCTTAAAACTGTCTACTCCCTTGCTCATTACTACCTTTTCCGGTAAGCTGTTCCAAGGTTCCACTACCCTGTTAAAATAATAATTTTTCCTAATATCCATGTTAGCCTGAGATTTAAATAGCTTAAAACAATGACCCCTTGTCATGTTTTCAGTGCTAAACCTCAGCCCCGTAACATCTTTCATTTTAATAAATTTAAATAACTGAATCATGTCCCCTCGGTCTCTTCTTTGCTCAAGACTGTACATTTTTAGCCTTCTAAGCGTAGCCTTCTTCTTTAGAATCATAGTCTAAATGAGAAAGTCCATTTATTAGCCTTGTAGCCCGCCTTGGAACCCTTTCCAATACATTAATATTTTTCTTAAAATAAGGACACCAAAACTGAACAGCATACTCCAAATGAGGTCTTACCAAACTTCTATATCAGGGCAGAAGAACTTCTTTAGATTTGTTTGAAATAGATCTATTGATAAACCCAATAATCAACAATAATATCACTCTAGAGCTGTACCACATTGGAGCTGATAACGGTTAGCCCAATATTGTTTTTTTTTTTTCCTTTTGTTTTTCAATATCTGCGTATTGGAGTTATTCCATGGAAAACAGACATTTTGTCACGCACGTGATACGTCCTTTTTTTCATTAAAAATTAAAATTTTAAAGGGTAATGTACAAATTTTAATGATTAAGAAATCACAAAACAGGTGTGATTTCTTAAGAAAAGTAAAATGTCTTTATCTTTTAAAATTGCTACTTTTTAATAGCATTCATTATTTCAATTGTCACCACTATCGGCGAAACACTGTTCTCATTTGAGTATGTTTACGCCAAACTTTCCCACCAGATAGGGGCACCCTGGATCTCTCGATGTGAAATTGAAGAGAAAGAAATTTAGTTAAGCCGAAAGTGTCCAAATCAAACTGACGCTAAAGGATCTTTAATTTGCAGCATTGAAATATGACATGGTCGCTGCCAATTTTTTGCATCTTGCAATCAACAGACTAGAGCCGGGTACGAGCCAATGAGTAGGAGGCCAACGCCTAACAATTAAACCACCCTGCTAGCTCACCCTTGGATGTTGATATATAAAAGGACGCCACATTTGTCAATATTTGTTTTAACGATAAATTTGCATGAGCAAAATTAATATGAGTCAAACTTAGCGTTTGAACCACTGTGAGTTATGTAAAGTTATGTCCACTGACATAAACGTAGGATAAACTTTTTTGTGATTCCGAATGTTTTGGAATTTAAGCAGAAAAAGAACCGACTTCAAAATTGCTCTAAAAAGTGAAAAATAATTTATTCTTTAAACACCATCGATAATGCTTTTAAACATAATTTTTGAAATTGGCGCAAAAACAAAACGTAAAATCTAGTGTAACCATGCTTCGTTCATATTTTTTTTTTCAGAAAAGCATCCAAAATTACGAGCGAAACATTTATATAGCTATTCAAATATGCTGTCATCAATGCATAATGTATGTGATAGTGAAGAAACTGGTCCTGGTTAAATTTATAGTTGTATTTGAGTTATGGCTGTGAATGATTTTATCTATCGTTTTTTGCGCCAACTTCAAAAATTATGTTTAAAAGCATTATCGATGGTGTTTAAAGAATAAAATTATTTTTCACTTTTTAGAGCAATTTTGAAGTCGGTTCTATTTTTTTTTCAAAATTTTTTTATTTCATTCTTTTTAGTGTAAATGTAAGTATTTCAGAAATAATAAGAAGTTACCATCACGAAACTTCACATTTTTTTCTTAAAATGCTCCATACTAAAAAAAAAAAAAAACTATTGACACGCGTTAAACTTTAAGCGATTGGCACTAAAAACTTATCTTTGTTCCTCTCTGGAAATCATGCGTAGTTAATTTAACTATAACCATTTAAGTATTACGTTTTTCCTAACTAAGTTACATTCCACAGCATCTAAGTTGCTCATGATGCAATCCTGTATTTTCTTACTTAGCCCCGATCATCTGTTATCGGCATAGATGATAACGATAAAAATACTACAGAGTAGGTGAGTGAAACCTAATGGTAGCATTGTGAAGGCTAAGCAGATCCTAATCACTGCATCACCTCGCTTCCAGGTAAGGTTTACCCCTACTATGGAGCAATATTACTGAAGAAAGGAAGATTTTGATAATTCACATAGGGTTACTATAAATCAACAGGATTACTAAAATAAAATTATTTACGCAAAAAATGAGACGACAACGCCAGATTCCTTATGATCGAAATATCCCTCGAAGAAATTTGATGCTTGCTTCAGAGAAGCCTTCATTCAAAATTATCATTACGATTACTATTAATGTTACTGTTATATGGCACCAAACTTTTATAACAATGAGTTTCATATTGTTGCGTAGATGAAGATAGCGAAGACAACGTGAAAGCCAAATGAAGCAAATACACATTAGTCTCAACTCGAGATCTTTATTCAGAACCACGAATGAACGTTACATCTCCTTATATACAACTTGAGAAAGTGCTGGAACTTTCCAGACTTGGAATGATACAGAAATTAATAGAAGATTCGAGAAAATACGGGAAACAGTAGAAACGAAATTTTAGTAAAATTCACTTTGTCCTAGTCGGGATTTGAACCCGGGTCGCTCGTGTGGGAGGCGAGAATTCTACCACTGAGTCACCGTTATCCACGGATGAAAAGTGCGAACTTCGCTACAATATCATTTAATAGGGAAATTGCATAAAATTTACTGTTTTTTGCCCATATTTTTTTTTCTAAAGAACAAATATGGTCAAACAAAGTAATGGGACCTAAGTTGAGTCATCCCCTATCCATTAAAAAAAGAATCATCAAAATCGGTTCACTAGGTGAGACGCTATGGGTGGACAAACAAAAAAAAAAACATACATGCGGTATGAATTGATAACCGCCTCCTTTTTGAAGTCGGTTAATAACACTGCGTTGCTACGATGTTCAGAGTCATCGGGGTTCATATCACCTTCTATAAAACTCTGAAACGCGCGGTACAAAATCGCCTTGCATAAGACTTGAAACATTGACAATAGACGTATTTTGTCGTTGGAATCAAATGAATTGTTTCATTCTTCAGTGTGAAGAAATTGAATTAAACGAGCTGATGTGTGCATCACATGACTTCCTTTTACTCCAATTTAATGTCATTTCCCCATTATTGGCAATTTTATTGCGATTCCATAGTTTACTCTCGAAATATCACCAACAGTGGCCAAACTAAAACAGATTTTCTTAAAAAAAATCGCCAAATTTGTCGCCAAGTTGGTGACAAAACTTAGCAATCAAAAGACTGGCGATATACCGCAAATTGGCCGCTAAATTATAACACCACTTGAGTTTACATCGAAATTAACAATCATTTCCCCCCAAAAAGGGACAAAAGTCCCCTTTAGAAACACCCGAATGCAACCAAAAGGAGAGGTGCATAACTAGACCCCACTAGGAGTCTACGTACCAAATTTCAACTTTCTAGGACATTCCGTTCTTGAGTTATGCGACATACATACGCACATCCGCACATACGCACACACACACATACATACGTACGTTTTGAGTGAACATTTTTTCGCGAATGCAATACTTCCTTTTTTGTAAAAGGAAGTAACAAAAATAGAATAATAATAATAAATTAATTTTCTTGCTTTGAAATCGAGCTTTGCAGAGTTTACTAAACATGATTGGATTTGTTAGTAACTAGGGTAACGACCCCTGTAATTGGCACGTTAAGAGTTTGTCCTTAAACTTATTTCTGTTTTCATTACTTAGAAAAAAAAATTCACTTACAAATATTTTTGTATTAAAGAATGCACATCTGTGCATCTACTGAGTTTACTAAAATCAAAAATTTTTGAATTGATATTTTTATAAAAATATATGCATAAAAAAAGTTACCAAAATCACCAGTAATTGGCACCTGATACCCCAGTGTATAACACCTTGTGATCAAGTAATTGGCACATGTTAATGGAACTGGAAAATAACTTTATTTTTCACTTTTAGATTACATACAAATTGTATCATCATAAGAAACATAACTAATGTTAATTTAAAGTAGGTAATTTAACATAAATTATTGTTAAATCACACATCTTGAAGTTGAAAAAGTATTTTAGAGAAATGAAAATAAATTTGGAGCCCATTGCATGGAAAAAAATATCGAGATTATTGCTGTTTTATTAGTCGGCATGCAGTTTCGATCTTATGAATTATAGCTGTTTCCGCAGAAAAAGGAATATTGACCCGATGATTCTAAGGGACCATAAAAAATGAACCGATTCTCTACAGTCGCAATATATGACTGATGGCCAAACATATTTCTTTTTTTATTGTTTCTCTTAAAAATGTAACAGTATATTCTTTAGGATTCAGATAATAGTAGAAACCATATAATATAGTTGCTGCACAAGTATCAGAAATCAAACTAGTGACATATTGCACAACACATTGGTTTTTAGAGACACAGCTGGAAACTAGCAAAACTGAAGCACCACTTAATGGCATCCATCATTATTTCAAAAATCCAAAAAGGGAGAAAAATATTTTTCTACCCACACCAAACAACACCACTCTTACAAAGTAACACCACCTTTCAACTAAACAAAACTTTTGACAGCGAAAATTTAAAATATATTTTAAGTCGGATTTTAATGGATTGATAAGCGCTTTTGCAACAAAAATGGCTGACTTGACACAAGCCACAATTGTTTCGCTTCCCTATGCAATGCTACCATTTAGTAACGTGAATTGAAGTTATAAACTTTAAAGTAAATGCACATTCAGTTGGTATATTTATTGCCTTCTACTTTTAAAAGATTGGATACGAATCTTATTTTAGGATATTTTTGTTGGAAGTGCCAATCACTGGTGACCTGCCAATTACTGGGGGTGTTACCCTATTGTTCAGCAAAAGCAAATTCTCCTAGTTATTTTATATGTCGTAATATTAGAAGCTGTTTACAGCATGACAAAGCTTTTCCTTGGAAATAAAACTAATTAAGTTTTTTGTTATATACTTATAATAGGCTATTCATATCAAAACTTAAAACTAGAAAGAAGTAGGTCTTCATTTTAGTAACAAAGTTACAAGCATATTTTTAAATTAAATAAAAAGCTTATCCCAATTCTTTTGAGACTTAACTTTTTAGTATGGCAAGCATACGCTTCTCGAAGATAAATAAATGACATTACTTGGTTGCACGATTACGGAAAACAAGTCTTATTTAAAAACTAAATCATGTCTCTAATGTATGTAAATTCGAAAACTTGGTGCCTATTTCCAGAAATGTCTACTTTCTGTGTGATATAGGAAGCAATAAATTAGCTCGTCGTTTAATTTTGTACTTGAGATTGTCCCCCATAAGGAAGTTGAATATCCTATGATCTCATATCTGCTGGTAAGGCGGAAACAGTAATGGGTGTCAAGGCATTTCCTAGGAAGGGATAGTCATTTCTTATTTAAGAGCTATATTTAGTCATTCGCTGATGTGTACTGGAAATGTTGAGTTCTTGACAGAGTCATGCCTCGAGTTATATAATGCGGGTAATCTTCATGGGGCTTAGAAAACTGCCCGAAGTACTTATCTGTCAGAATGTAATAAATATTACAGGGAGATAAGGAAATCGTTGGCTAATTCATATTCCTTGCAGAAACAGCAAACCTTGAATAGTTTTTAAAGTAAGGAAGAATTTTTTAACGGCGCACAGAAAAAACGGTGATGTGCGTTGAAAAAAAAGAGGGCTCTTTTGTTTTTTCTTTTCATTTTTTAAGCCAAAAATGAAACCGAAGATGAAAGCGTTTTATTGATGAATATCCCATAAAAGCAAACCGTATTTATTTTTAAACACATATATTTGAAACAAAAAAAAAAAAAATACGATTCTTACTTTGGGAAGATTAAAAAGGTCTTAATTGAAAATATCCCCCCCCCCGTCCCCAAAAACTCAATTTTCTTTTCCTATGATCTGTTTTCTTCGAGATTCTGTAGTGTATTTTAGTGTGTTTTCAGTATTCTGAATGTGAAATTATAAACTTCTGCGGAAAAAGTCCTAGTGTTTTGAAAATATAAGAATGACATTTAATATGAATTTGTTTTATTTGTATAATCATTCATTATATTTTTAGTTTTTGATTTTTAATTTAATGTTTCTTTCACTAAAATTTTATTATTTTTACTTTCTCATTTAATGTTCATATTTTTCTTTCTTTCGTAACACATAATAATTCTTCAATAAAGTCTATATAATCAATAATCATAATGCCTATTACTATACATTGTTTAAACTGTGGAAAGTAAATGCCCCATTATGATTAATAGTAAACATGTATAAATGAATCCTCACAGTAGGTTTTGTAGCATTCCTGGATTGTATATATTTGCCATAATATAATGAAAACAATTTCTTCACTTTAATAAATCCCTACTATTTTGCACCACGTTCATGTTTCATTAAATTACACGCTTAACTTAAATAGACAGTTCGCTATGTGCAAAAGAACTCTTTTTGCTTGAAAAAATGCGGATCAGTATTTTCTAACTGTCGAATTACTATGTAAATTCTATAAAACTATCCCTAAAGCATAATTACATTCTGCGTCAATTTTTCAGCAAATCATTGTATTCATAGCTATTCGTATTTCTCTCGTACACCCATTTAGAAAAGTACTCTTTCAAAACTCCTGCTAAATATAACGTTTTCAAAGCTCTTAGTAATTTTCAAATATTATTTTTTCCTTTTCAGTCGAGCAATTAGTTTTTTTTTTTTATTCAAATTTTTCGTTTCATAAAGTAAGGAATTGTCCGTTCCCTCTTTCCTTTAATAGCTGACCTTAAAAGATTAGAGAACATTTGCTACTTTTCTTCTTTTGTTTTGTTTTGTTTCGGTTTTCAAACAATTTTCATTTATTTAATTTATGGATCAATCCATACAGGTTGGGTGTGCTGGACCATTTTTATTTTTTTTTGAAACTTATATCCCTGAAAGCTGCATATGAAAGATGTTTAAAACCACTTTTTTTTTCCTCTAAACTGGACCTTTGATTTTTTAGAAGTCATCAAAACTGGTTTTCCTCGACAAAAATGGGACTTTTAGACCTTTGCGTTTTGGCTAAAATCTATTTGAATTGCATTTATGGGAGTTAAGTTTAAGCTTTGGTGTTAAAGTGCATAAGATGATTATCTTACATGCAGAGTTACGTGGCTGTAACTTAATAATTAAAATAATGGCAACAGGTTTAAGTTCAAGGTCAAATGTAAAAATTTTACTCATTTCAAAGGGGAATAACTCGTGTAGGAGAAGGAAGCACAAAATTAAATATGGCGAACACTAATCACTAGAACCACGCTAATAAGAATATATAAGTGTTGCTGTGTGTGTGTGTGTTTTTTTTTTTTTTTTTTTTTTGCCCTTTATAGATTATAGCCCCTCAAAAATCGGAAAAAATGACAAAAATTGCATTTTTTAGACCCCTGTAAACAAAAAGGGGATGGAATTAAAAATAAAATTTCTTTTCTAATTGAATATTCCATTTGAGTACTATGCATGTTATAGATATTGTTTTGTGTATTTGATTTGAAAAAAGGATACAGGTCTGTGAAATTGAGTAATTTTGCTAGTTAATTCACACACTAAATCAGATATAAAAAGTGAAAATTTCATTGCATCTCCTTAAATTACGTACATTGTCCTCTATATAACATATGATACTGAAAAAACATATTGTAAGTATAAAAATAATTATTTTAATTTGATAACTTAAAAGTGTTTGGTCATGAATAAGGAGTTCATACTTGATTGACAGCTTAAGTAGTTAATTTATTGACTACACTGATAATCTAATCACACACATTTTCAATGCATATAAACATACTCTCTGTACATTAACTTATGTAACTTGCCTAAACACATGCAAAAACATTATCTACATACACTGTAAAAAAAATCCGTAAAATTTACAGAAAAAAATGTCAGCCAGGACGCCAGTTTTCTTCCGTTTATTTCACAGAAATCTTCCGTATTTTTATTATTTATTCAAACTGATTTATGAAGATTAAAAAAATGAAACTATACTTTCATAAATCATTTCAATATTTACTATACTACTACGAAATGCATGTATACAAAGGTAAATTTCCGAATATGCCTCTGTCACAGATGACAAAAAAACATAATAATAAAATATTGATTAGGATGTAATGAAATGGAAGTTGCAAACGATTTAAGACTTACTCGCTTTAAATAAATATAAGATCAAAAACTCGAGCACGAGAACCAAAATCCAAACACGCGGGCGAAATTTCGAAGATTCGAAGAAAAACAAAGTATAACCGGTTACAGATTCAAAAAAAAAAACAGAGAAATCCTGTATTTTATTACGAACAGTTTTTTTCTGTAAAAAATACGGATAACTTCTTCAAAATTTACAGTTTTTTTTTACAGTGTAGTGGAAAGGGAAAAAAAGTACGTTTTACATTTCTTGCTTGAGTGTAGTTTTAAGAAAATGAACTCACACTGTAGTACTATAGTTCTTGTGGTGACACAGTATGTAGCGTACTGAAATGAGAGTTTCCAATCCCGAAATCCTGATCCTGAATCCCGCGAGATCCCTCAGGATTTTTTGCGGGATTGATCCCGTGGGATTTCGCTCTCAATCCCGCGGGATTCCCATTCCCACAAATTTCCTTCCATTCAAGTGTTTTCCAGCTTTTGCCGCTCATAAAACGATTAATTTCAATGCCAAAAAAATGAAATGTTTCAGTTATACTGGCTCCAGCTAGACGCGCTCCAACAATTTGGACTCTTTAAAAATTTGAGAGGTCCGACATTTCACGTGCTTGAAAAAAATCCAAAACTTCCAGAACTTTCGTTAAACCACCAAATAGAACCAGAATATGTACATTGCTATTTATTTAAAAAAAAAAAAAAAAACACACACACACACATCCCCTTTTGCTTGTTGTTTAAACTTTAATTTAACTTCGCTTTGCTTTCAATCTCGACACAATTCTTTAACAGCTTACAAAGTAATGGCAACAATAGAGGTCCTACATTAATGATTGGAACATGTCCAGCGACTGAATTTTTTTAGGTGCAAAAGAAAGTTTTCTTAGGGAGAGTCTGGTCACTGGGCGCGAACTTTCTGTAGCTTCCTAGTCCCTTCTGTAGTGTTCCGAGAAACATTTTGAACTGCTATTGAAAAATACAAAATGCTGCACAGAAAGTTAGTCTGGTCAGGATTTGGTATGTATTTCTGTTAATTGAGGAACAGAAACGGGGAGAAAATTGAAAGTTTATGAAAAAGTGATAACACAATAAACGAAGTCGCTGATTACAATATCCAACTCTTTAATGTGTGTTAACATACAAGTGTTGCGGGACTTCGTGATTCTGATAATATTAAGAGAATGATAACATTAACCGTGATCACATTAAGAGGCGCCTACTGTATTCTCTCTTTTTCTGTTTCAGCAATTACCAGCTAACACACACACACAAACTTGCTTTAACTGCTCATTAATTTGATTGTACTCCAAATTTTGATCAGAATTCAAGGAGCAGCTTCAAAAAAATATCAAAAATAACATAGCGTGGTAACGGTTTTTATTCCACATTCTCAGCTGCAGTATATGAATATTCTACAAGTTCTTGTTAACGAAACATAAAATACATTTTAATTAAATAAAAGAAAAAAAAATCTTCCTCATCAGTTGTACTCCGCTCCCAGTGAAGTTATTACAAAAATTAAGTTAGAGGCTTTACCTTCTACTGTTGAATCAACGTTATGCATTACTTAATAAAATTAACACGCTTTCCGTGTTATTAGAGTCACAGCACTCGTTACAAAGAAAACTTCCAAAGAAAAATATTTAAATACGGCAAAAAATAAGACTGTCATTAGGTGAACAATTTTTTCTTGGTCATTCATTTGGAAGGTGAAATATTTGATTAGGAAAACCATTTAGCGATTTAAGTTTAGATTCTTTTAGATAGTAGTGTGTTTGACGAAGTGTAACACATAAAATGCCTTTCACATTTTACCCTGAAGGCTTAATTTTCTCTGCTCTTTCGGTGAATATATTATTAAATATTCATACGCGCGTATTGATTAAAGCGCAAATTAAATATTTGAACTAAGAGGCTGTGGAGAACTATCATTTCCAACTAATCTTTAATGAAAATTTTAACGCTTTACTTGATGTAGGTAAATAATTGCTTTGAACTAGTTAATGAATCTTAGTTAAATTTGATAAGAAATTTAAAAGATATTTAAATACTTTGTCGATTTATACACTTATTTATTAGTCCTTTGAAATGGATTGCTAAATTATCTTTGAGGATCAAAACATATCGTCTCCTTTTGCTAGAGTTACGAACGTGTTTAAAAAAATAAATATGTATCTCAACTCAATCCTAAGTATTGGAGTACTATTTTATGCCTAAATAGACATTTTTTTTTTTACATTCAAAATTTGAATAACGATAAATATTGCGTAAGGTTTATTTAGTGTATAATTTCAAGAATAAGAACATTTTCAGTAACAAGCAAACCACTGTTTATAGGGTGGGTCGAAAAACACTTTTTTTTTCTAATCAATTTCTAATAGCGCGGCATTGGCATCCTAATAACGTTAAAAATAATTAATAAAATTATAACTTATTTTTGAAATCGCGCAAGAGCCCTCAAGTTGAGAAAAAATTGGCAATTTTTAAAGTCGTATATTGTTTTCAAAAAATAATTTACTTCATTTCTAATAGTACGAAAAATACTCTTTGTAGTTACCGAAATGTATAGAAAAAACTTCGGGCCACATTGTTTAATATTTGAATTCACGCAGAAACCCTTAAAAAACTATTTTTAAAGTAAAAATTACATTATTTCAGCAATTCTTAGGCTGACAAAAAGTTAAGAAATATACTATTAAACGACCCCATTAATGTTTGACATACATGTCTGTTGGTTGCGCTGATATGACTCATGACTTACCACGTGCAGAACCGTCATTTCAAATTTTTCGGGGGAGGGGGGTCAAAGGGTGCAAATTCAACGGAAATTTCAACAGAAACCAGCAAAAAATCACTCCCACACAAATGTAAATACTTATTTTTATTCAAAGTCAGGGTGGGGGCAATGGGCCACCCCTAACCCCCTTAATGACGGGCTTAATCAGGTGGCAGTGGCAGCAAGTGAAGTCCCACACACCACCGTACCCAATCAACCAACCACTTTGGGTATGATTCATTATGATGAAGTTCCTTAAATTTTGAATTCGTATCAATTGTTTTTGATCTCATTGTTATTTACTATGAAAACCTTCTCGGTTTAACGTTTGCGACATTTTCCTTCAGCTTCTGTTACAAATTTTGCTCATTTCTCTTCTACCAATTGAGTGTAATATCAACTATTCAAGTTATGGCAGCGCTTTGATTTTCAATGAAATGCAAAGTCTTTTGTTGCCATATTTAACAACAATGGTAGTGGTATCAGCTTACACTTGTGCCGATCAATAAGTTTAGGATAATCTGCGGCTTGAAAATTAATTAATGAAAGGTTGAAGAATCTAACGTGACGTACTAATGGCGGCTCGCTTCAGACTTTCAGTATTCTCCTGTAGCCCAATTCTGGAATGTGCTGTGTGTAAACCAATATCAAAGCTACATCATATTCTCCGGATGACAAAAGAACGAGTTTGTAGAAATGACAGGATCAAGGATTTCTTTTAATGTTTTTAAGTAAAGGTCTTGTTGTTTGAATGACCTTTATTATATATGATATGGACCGTCTTTCACGGTGTAACGCATCTTAATATCAAACCAAACAGAAGCGTAAGTCTTTACTATAATTTTTCCAGTATCTACATTATGCTTGTCGGACTGATTTAGGAAACATAAATTCCTAGCACCCAGTTAGCATAGTTAACCTCTGGGAATAACTGAGGGGTCTTGGATTCTCAACAGCTTATTCTGGATCACTTATTGAAATTTTTCTCTGCTCGGGGTAGGGAAATTTTAACGAAATGTGAAATTTCCTTGCCATACTCGGTCAGTAGAGAGATGGGTAAAACTTGAGACAGACTTGTAAAAAGGTTTGCAGGCATAAAAACCCAGATATTTCTATTAAATAGTCAACATTCAGATCAAGATCTTTGATGAAAAATTTGATACACTACGTCAAAATTTAAAGTACTTCAACAGAAGGGTACAAATTGGTGAGATGGTTGGTTGGGTAGTTGGGTGGGGGGGGGGAGAGCTCGACTTGCTGCTAACTCTACGTGGGGTGCCCGGAGTCATTTTAACATAGTAGAAAAATAAGTAAAGCATTAAAACGGATGTTTAATATTCAATGAAAGCCAAAGCCCTTGCATAACTTGAATATTTGATAACACACTCAATCGGTAGAGATATGAGCAAAACTTGTGACAGAGGCTGAAGGAAAATATAGCAAGCATGAAAACCGAGAAGGTTTTCATAGCAAATAACAATGAGATTAAGAACATTTAACACGACTTCAGAATTTAAAGAAATCCAGCATAATTAACTCCACCCAAATTGGTTGGTCGATTGGATAGGCTGGTGAGTGGGGCTCGACTAGCTGCCACCGCCACCTGATTAGTCTCGTCATTTAAGGGGGTCAGAGGCTGGTTCTTTGCCCCCCACCACGGCTTTGAAAAATAAATGTATTTACATTTGGGTGGGCGTGATTTTTGCTGTTTTAAGTTGAAACTTCTATTGAATTTGCACCCATTAACCCCCCCCCCCCATCCTCCCAAAACATTAAAATGACGGGATTGCACGTGGTGAGTCATACGTCATTTCAGAACAAAAGATACATGTAAAACATTACAGCGGATGTCTAACAGTATATTTTTATAGTTTTATATCAACTCAAGATTTTTTCAAATAATATAAGTTTTACTTTAAATATGGTACTTTAAGGGTTTCTGCGCGAATTCAAATGATCTACAATGTGCCTCCAAATTTTTTCTATACATTTCAGTAATTACAATGTTTATGTTTCATACTATCAGAAATAAAGTAAATTATTTTTTGAAAAAAATATCCGTCTTAAAAATTGCCGATTTTTTTCTATTTTTTCTCAACTTGAGGGCTCTTGTACGATTTCAAAAATTATTTATATATTTTTTAAAATAATTATAGGATGTCAATGCGCAAGTTTTCTGCGATTTCAGAAATTTATTAGAAAAAAAAGTGTCTTTCTTCCCATCATAATGTTTAATAGTATCAATTAAAACAAGAAACTTCGCACATGAGTTTCAGGGGGGATGGTATGAAGAATCCCTTTGCCGATGCATTAATGCATACATTTAAATATTTTAACTTTTGTCCTTTTTATTTTTGTGATTTTTCAACGATGCGTAAAATGCAATTTTTAATGCAAATCAGGTTAAGCTCATTTTTTAAAGAAGAAATAGTAGTAATACAAAGTAATAATAGGGCTGGTTGGGGTATGTGGGACCCCTTTTGAGAATAGATCGTTTTTGGAACCTTATACAAAAGTTTTGAAACAAAAAAATGTAAACGTATTGTCTTATTTTATCTTAGGGTTCATTCCATGTCAAGTGTATGTGTGTGTGTTTGATCCAAAGTTTGAGAAATTTTTTTCCCTCACATTGGCTCATCGATTTTACCCTTCAAGGTCATCAAAAAATCAGATTTTTAGATTTTTATATCTTTTCTTTTCTTTTTTTATGAGACTTATTTTTAGAAAAATTCTCTTTATTTCATGAATGCTTGAACATAAAATGGACGAAAACTCAGCACCAAATATAGATAGAAAGACTTAGTAAAAATATTTTGACGTACGTTAGTTGCTGTTTAATATGATATGCAACATGAATAATTTTATAAAACAATTTATTTTTTAAAAATTCAAATTTAAATTTAAAATTTCTAAGAAAACGTATTTAATAATTTTTTTAAAAAAAGTCTCAAACCTTTTTTGTGTATTTTATCTTTATTTGTGCAAAATATTGTGGAAATACTCAATGGGATCATTTTTGTATGAATTTGACTTAAGAAATAATGATAGTTGCACAATAAAAAATATTTCTGTATTAATTCACTGAAATTTATACACAAAATGCATTTTTATGCTGGAAATCATTGTGGAATGTTTATCGTGGTTGATAAAAAAAAATATCGTTTTTTAAGCTGGAGAAAATTAAAAGGGACAACTACAGTTTTGCCCTGACTAGCAGTCAATAATGTTCCCCCTTTTATTCAGTCACTTTTATCAGTCTTGATGTCATGGAAGTTAAAGAACGTTCTTGGAAATTTTTATCCTGGTTTCTTTCGGTGGTGAAAATGAGTTCTTGCTTGTTTCGATATTGAATACCTTTTTTTCATACTTCAGGTGCCAGAAAACCTCACAAAAGTTTCCATTAAACTTTGGTCGAGCTTTTTGTCCATCCCCTAAGCACAAAGGAATCATTTTGAGGTTTGAGAAATGTGTAACTAGGTATTAGCTTGAAGGAACAAATTAATTAAACTCGTAAAGATGTATTTTGTTTTAAAAAATATCGCTGAGTGTATCAACATTACTCTCAGAATTCATTCTTCCCTGCACAAAAAGTATATTGGTATAGTTTTCATCCGTTTCAAAACTTCCTCAGACCACTACTGAACCGCCTCCAAATGTACGTTTTGAGATTTGTATTTTCCTTCACAGAGATTACCAGAAGTAACAAAAACCATTTAGTCCATTTCAGTTAAACGTTTTCTCATCAAGAAAGATTACATTATTCCATTTTTTTTTTATCCATAACAACGCATTCTTGACACGCTCAACCTTTGGTCTCTTATAAATTTTTTTAAAGAGTCGGTCGTGACATTAGTGTCACATCATGGAACTTTTTCTCGTTTTAAAAACATGCTGAATAGTTCGAGAACTGCATTGTAACTTAAATTACCATCTAATATATCATGATGTTTGTTTTTTGGAGCAAGCTCGTTTTATTTTCATGTGTTTCACACGCACAAAAGCAGAAGATTTCCTACCTGTCCGTCTTTGTGGTCTTTATTTGCCGACATTTTCGAGAAAACTCTTTATGACCAATCTCTGTCTACTCAGATTTGTTGTTATTTGGCGTACAGAAAGGCATGAAGTTTTTAAAGCAATCATTTTTTTTTCTCAAATTCTCTAAGTTTAGTACCTAGCTCATGACTGTAAAAGAAGAATGTGACGTTCCCAATCGCTGTCTAAGCAATTATATCGTTATGTAGTGCAGTATGCAGAGCAAAAAAACGTGTAAATTTTGCTTTCTAGAACACACAAATTTAATTGTCCTTATAATTTTATCCATATTACAAAAATGTTTAAACTCAAACTTCATTTAATGATTACGAAATTCCTATGTATATTCAATAAGAGTAATTAAAAATGCTCTTTTACCATTACTTTCCAGTCATAAAATTTCCATAACTTTCCGATCAAATGCAGTCAAGAGTTTGAATTTTCTTTTGTCCCTATAATTTTAGCCACCACTGTATTACCAATAGACCACGTATAGCGAAAAAAGTGACAGTAAATATATCGGTAGCTCAGCCGGAGTACCGGATAACGTAATTAAAAAGAAAAACACCTAAAAGTATTAGAGAGATTCAAAATTATTCCTCGGTACTGATGAGAACAGAAAAAAAAGCCGCAACATTTTTTTTTTAAATATAGAAAAAAATTAGACAGTAATAATCAAAAAAATAAAGCGAAATAAATGTGGACGGCAGTTGAGAGGGATGTTATAGAAGACAAATGGTTTGCCAATTGACAGAAAAAATGATAAAAGATATTTTTAGAAATTATTTTGGTGACAGAAAGCATGAGAAGGATTTCAGCAAGGTGCGTGGGACATTTTGTGGAATGACCAAACTTTTTGTTAGTAGCCCCAAGGTTTCTCACCTAGATGAGGTCATGGCTCAAACTGCGCCATTGAAATTTTTTCGGGGGTGGGGTGTTCTGAGGAGTAGTCTTTCTTTTTTTGGGGTCTCTTGCTGTTTTGGGGGTCGATTTCGCGATATTTAGGGGGGTGCCCTAGCTCTTAGGGGGACTCCCCTGAGTAGCCCAAACAAATTACAGAAAACATTACAAATGGATACATTAGGAAAATTACAAACGAATTGCAACGATGGAAGAAAAATGATGAATAAAGCAGAAAGTAAAATGGTTCGAATGAATATATTGTAGTGCTCTGAGAAAAGGGAAATTTGATATTGATTGAGAGGTAAAATTTCGAAGATGAATGTGCAATTAAAAAAATAAAATAAAAATGCTATTTTGTCAAAAGTGCATCAATACCATGTTACAAACTGCTCACCTTTCAAAAGAACGATCGTTTATTTTTTAAGTGAACGAACGGATCCGTTCATTTTAAAGATTCGTTCTTTTTGACCCGTTCGTTCATGAACGACGCATCCCTATTGGCAGTAGGGATAAGTGAGTTAAGGGAATTATGATGCATCAAATCAGCAAAAAGTATATAAAAAAATTGAATCTATATATATATATATATATATATATATATATATATATATATATATATATATATATATATATATATATATATATACAGAAATAAAAATCTTTCTAGTATAAAACCACGAACAAAACTTGTCAAGATAAATAAGTAAGGTATTACAAAGATTACAAATCTTAAACATAATTGTTTGCTGTACGATAATAATGGCTAATTACACAAAGCTTTATTTACGGCAACGAAACTTTTAATGCGTGCATTAGTATAACAAGCAACATTAATTGCTTTTTTTGCTCTTCATCTTAATTGTATCTATTGATTGGTACAGAATATCATCAGTTTCATCTTTAGGTATTAGTTAGGATCTTCTTGAAGATTCGTGCAATTAATTAACTGGAGGAACCACAAAGAAGAAGTAAATAATTGATGTTTCTTCTGGCACCATTAATTTCTCACGAAATGATTATTGTTCGATTGCTTAATTATAAGAACTGCAAGATTTACAAATACCAAATAAAGTAATCAATTAGTTGGAGCAACTCTTAATCCATAGAATATAATACAGAGATATGTGAAAGCATACTTGTAAATGCTCAAATTCTCCATTAAAGTTGAATTTGTATTGCTATATTTAAGAAAGATTAATCCGAATAAGTCGAAAACATAGTATCCTAAATTTGTGCCCACAAATGCATTTCAATAAATGCAATAAAAAATAGTGTGCTCTCGCAGCATATTGATTACAATGGAATAACATGTTGTCAAAAGCACTATTAATGTATAACAACCATGGGACACTAACAAGGAACTCATTTCTAAGGAAAATATTATTTAATGTATGGAAAGTATTATTTTATTAATATTTACCTTCATTAGTAAACGTGTTAATTTTGAAAATACAGGTAAGAATTGAAACCTGTTTGATCCAAATTTTTAACTTCCAATATATATATATATATATATATATATATATATATATATATATATATATATATATATATATTAGAAAATCACATAGTTAAGCGATAATTTTAATGAAATGTGCACATTTTATTTGTTTGCAAAACGATTTGGTCCTCTGTATACCAAAATTAAACTAAATAAAACACTACATACATAGAAAAAAAATTATTAATTAAGACCCATATTGATCAATGCCTAAATTACACCTAATATTAGAAGTACAGTTTAGAACTCTCTGATACATTCTATCGATGGTAAAGATAAGCTTTAGGTAGGCTTGCCAGACGTCCCGGTTTGACCGGGACTGTCTCGGTTTTCAAACAAAATCCCGGCGTCCCGGCCGGATTGCTTCATGTCTCAGAAGAAGATACATTTGATTACAGATATGACCAAAAATGTCCAAAAAAAAAAGTTAACTGTGAAGGATTATTTAAAATAATAACTTTTTACCTCAGATCCAGACTGACCTTAGTCCAAAAATTGCGATTTTCTGATTATTACTGCATTGTATGTAGAATCCTAGCCCATATCGAGCTACGCGAGCGTAATTCTTCTAAAAAAATTATCTGTAATAATATACCAGTATTAAAAGACCGCGCTTCCTGTCCTTTTCATGCGCAAGACAAATGTTTTTCCTATCTCCTGTAAAGTAGCGATTATGTGACTTATGTTAGTCTGGCTCTGATTTGTAACATTTACCTGTAAAATTAAGAGGATTTATACAACAAGATTTATTAAAAAAATAAAATAAAATAACTAAATAAATAAAAAAAACCTTTCTAAAAAAGTTCTTGCCAATGCAAAGAACATGTAATTGTTGTTCAAATTTTCATCTCTCGCTCAAAGTTTTTCTTCTTACTAAAGTAACTTTAAAACATTAACGTGTCGGAAATAAAACGCTTAAATGTATCTGCTTGTGTAATGTATTATTTCTTACTCCTGGTTTAGGCTCATAATTAGTAACCATTTATTCGTAGCATTGAGAATGAACTACCTTCTAAAACACTCTAAAAACCAAACAGGATTTTGTACACGTTTGAATACTTGCTACTCTGGTGGAGGGGCGGGGGGGGGGGGGGGTGGAGTATTCCGGTATTCCGGATGAATACTCCAGAAATCTGGCAACCATAGCTTTAGGTATATACACAAATAGGATGAAGTTTGGGGCCGTGGTAGCCTGATCGGTAAGGCATTGGACTCGTGGCCGGAGGGTCTCCGGTTCGATCCTCGCTGGTCGACGACCCATCGTCGTCATTAAACGGGACTGGGCGACGTTAAATATGCTCGTGGTCTCAATGTCCTCCAAGTGAAACGATACCTCTGGGGGTGCTAGCACTAGGTAGCTATTAGCTCCTGGACTAGTTCTAAATTCTCATTAACTGTTCGATCCGGTGATGGTGCTGCCATCGGTATATAAAATAATGGAGGCAAGGCACTTAGTATGCAGTCCTCGACATAAATACAGTTGTAGTCAGTTGTGACTCTGAATAGGAATAGGAATAGGATGAAGTTTCGTTAGTTATCGAAGTAATAATGAAAGAGGGTTTTTTTTTTTGTAGAAACGATGATACGGGGCTAAAATAAGCATCTCATTAACATGACATCTTAACATAGAGACTTGATAGTGTCAACAATAATGAAGTAGAAATGAAAGTCGTTTAGGACTAATAATCATCCCTTACATATTGAAGTGTCTTTATTAAAAGGCTAAAATCTCAACAACACCTGCAAAACTAAAAATCAAAATAACCTATGTTTTTAATGAGAAAAATATAATTTCTTACAACCATAAAGAGTGTTTGGTATTTATAACATATTATTTAAAATGTTATATTAGTTTGGTTTTTGTTTAAATCCAAACATCAGGTTTAAATAGTCATTTAAAAAATACAGCATAAAACTATACCCTGATGCAAATATTTACATTCTGTTTTATAATCTGTTACATATAGTAGTAAATATATCGATATCGATAGAAAAAAATCACATTTTTTTTTATATAACGCACACCAGTCTCGTATATTACCGTAGCCGTCTTTTTCTAAAACATGTTTTTTCAAAGAAACATATAAGGGAATTAATTCTCCATTATTACATAGAAGCCCGAAAGGTAAACATCATCGCAAGGGGAGAGATGAAAAATAAAAAAAAAATAAAAAAGCAAGAAAATCACTGTGCTTCTTTATAATTCATTTTTTCTAAACAAAATTACTCAAATCCAAATTCATTTTGCTATCGTAATACTAGGAACATATAAAAAGAACATGAGAGCTATGGATTACGTAGTTGTTTAAAAAAAGTCTTAAGCTTTTTCTGAAAGCAAACCCTCTTCTGTGGAAAGACGCTAGGAACGCAAAACTTCAGATCCGATTAGAAGTGGGCAATAAGATATCAGTTCAAAGGAAATAAAAAGGATTCCCGGCTCCAATAACATTTTATCTCGTACTTAACGAAAACTCTACTCGAAAAACATGGCCTGGTTGCAGCATGGCATTTTAATACAAACATTTTGAAAGGTCAAACGACTTTTAACGAAATGTTTATATGGATATCTGTTTGCGATTATACAAATGCGTTATTACTTTGTTCTATCTCACATCTGACGGATGGTCGTCTAAAATAGTGCGATACTTTAACTGATACAGAACCAGAAATTTTTGCGCGTTCATTAATATCTCCTTTTTTTTCCTTTAAACTGGAGAAAATGAAGCAATTATATATCATTCACAAAGCAACTTACGAAACCATTGTCACCAAATCATAATCATTTGTAGGCATCGGTCATCGAGCCATCAAACTTATTTTTGATTTTCGTGTAACGTTTGGAATATAAACACAATAATCAAATATAATAAAAAAATTAAACTAGCAATAAAAGAAAGCCAAAACTTAGAACGGACAAGTCTTTAAGGAGAGGCAATCGAAATTCTTTACCATTATTTTAAAATCTGGTTTTGATTTCAATTTACCTGATGTTGAATAATGTTTTGGATTATGTTATTCGAGTATTCCTATTTTCGATAATCTACAATATTGTGTATTGTGTATGAAAGTATCTCAATTAATCTGGACTAATTGATAATCTAGGTCATTCGAATTAATAGAAGTACGGAGTACACAAAATCATGAGCCAAGGTGCATCAAAAGAAAAAAAACAATCATGGGACTGCCGACAGAAAAATGAAAACTTAAAACTACAAAATACGTTTGGTGTGTTTGTGCTCATGCGCGCGAGAGTGTGTGTGTGTGTGTGTGTGGTGCTTGTTCAATATTTATAAAAAATAATTATAGTTTAAAAAATTAAAATTGTATCATTCATAAATTCAAAATATCAGCTACAGTCCATCCTTTACGTTTATCAGCAATCCGAGCATCAATTATATACATTTTAAAATGGTCTATTTCAGTTCGTTTACAAAGTAAATATTGATGCAAATATAGAAAAGGGATGCAAAAATAGGGAAATTCTAATTTTGAGACATAGCAGATATATATATATATATATAATTCGGGGTTCATTTCGAAAGGGAAAAAAAAGGTGAGCTTATGGATGAAAAGACTTCCCACAAACGCCAAATGTCGATTGGTTTGCCCTGTTTTTATGGATTTACTAGAAGACCCGACAGACGTTGTTCTGTTCAAACTTTATAAATTGAAAAGTTGAAAAACTTCAATAAACTATCAAGTGTTTGAACCGTTTTGTTGAAAAAAAAATAAGTAAATAGAAAATGTTTTAAGCTGCTTGGTGTCAGAATGTGTATATTTATTACAACTTGATTTAAGAAGTGCCCACTGAGCAGTTGCTTCATCATCTATTTTTTCTTGCATACTTGAAAGATCTTCATAGATTGTATGGTTTGTTCCTTCAGCCATACCCAAAGGATAAAAATCATCCTCTGATATTAAGTATAAAAAACTAACTACCCATGTAGAAAAAACGGGAAATCCCGCTGCAACGTCCCTCATGTGAAAAAGAATAAAACAATCGAATGGATATCGTTTAAAAAATGATAAAGATAAAAACAGTACTCTAAATAAGCGAAAATCACCCCCCCCCCCCTTCCTGATGTAAAATAAAAACCTTCGTCAACTAAAATGACTAAACACTCTTTAAAAACCATAAACAATTCTTTGCAATTTAAAATATTTCACTAAATGAACAAAAAATACAATAAATTACATTAACAGTAGTAAGCAAATAATCACGCAACTGTATTGTTATGCCCAATGTCGCCAAGTCACCACGTTTCCGTAATCTAGCCGATCAGTAAGGGAAGCAAATTCCGACCGATTAGCGATCCCATCTTTTGAACGAAAACTTCATATATTTGAATAATTTGTTCTTCCACTGCACTGATCTTCTGAGTACAGAACTACCCTGTTATAATTTATCTGGGCGAAAATAAAATTTGTTTCGTCTTCAAATTCCACCATCTTTTCCTTTAATAATATACTGATTAGTTTGATAATCCTTAAAGTGTTCTTGCCATTGGTGCCAAAACTCAAATGGATTTGAACCGATAAACAATTGTTGTTATGTACGGTACTATCCGATCATTTCGTTAGGAAAACCTGAAGCAGCGATCCGGTCACATGGTCTTTGGTTTAACTATGACGAAAAATACGCGTTTTGCGTGAACCTAGTGAAAGAAACCTGATTTCTTAAAATACTTTACTTTAAAATATTTCACTGGACCTAAAATCGTTCATTTCAAGAAATGAAAGCTTCACTCTCTCTCTCTACGTTTTATCTATTCTCAATTATTGACATATCACAGTAGGAAATTTCATTACAAAAAAAAAAAAAAAAAAAGCAGAGCTGACTTTCTTATTGTCCTTTGGCAACGGGTTAAATATTTATTTCAGTTCTCGCACAACAATAGGTTGAAATAAATATTAATCATTTGGGAGATATAACCATCCAATGGTTTAAATTAAATAATTAATTAACAAATACGTTTCCGATTCGATCCATCGCGCTTCGAAACCATGCTTGCCACAACTTAATTACACACAAAAAATATGATCAAAATCTGTCCAGCCGTTTAAAAGCCTTATGGTGACAAATGTCCGCACAGAAGATTTTTATATGTTAAGATATGTACAACTATGCAATAATTTATTTTAAGTTAATAATTTTAACTATACTAAGTTTGATTTTAATCACATGTACCTGTATTAAACTGGTTTTTCAAACTGATATGAAAATGTTTTTATGACGCGTTATTTGAAATTTATTTATATATATATATATATATATATATATATATATATATATATATATATATATATATATATATATTAATTTTTTAAACATCGATTTTAGGTTTAATTACTTTCAAAAGTATAAATTAATCAATTACGAAAGTTTCTAAAGCCTTTTCAAGAATTGAAGAAAAATCACATTTAAGTAAAAAAAATCCATATATTTTTTTTCACAAAAAAAAAATGATTTTTGTACATCCCTGATCACTGTAAATACTATTTAGGTTCATGATAACTAAAATAGGAAATAAACAATTGTGATTCCAACCTCTTTAAATATATTTTAAACACTGCATCAATAAGATAAATAAATACCTTTGTGCTGAATAGTAAAGTCAGACCAAACAACGTAAGTAGAAGCACAAATTTATAAATTACAGCAGACACGTGTTTCGGCGTTACAGGGAACGCCTTTTTCAATGCAAAAATAATGAGCTTATGGATGAAAAGACATCCGACAAAAGCCAAGAGCAGATAAGCATGCAGCTTAAAAGATAAAAACAGCGGATTAGCCAAACACCAATGACAAAGTTATTAAACCTTTCAGGAACCAATAGGAATGCAAGCAAAGGTCAGGAGCTTTCGCTTAGGTACGAACCCAGAAAGAAAGAATTCAATTGGACAAGGATTAAGCCGAAGCTTAAACAAAAAGAAAAGAAATTGTCAGTAACCGTAAACCGCAAGAAAGGAAAAGCAGAATGGAAAACCATGAAAAAAGATAAACAGAAACAAAAAATATTCGAAAAAAGGAAAAATAAAGATAAATAGAAGAAAATTGGGGGGGGGGGGGTGTCAATCAAGACAAAAAGGCGAAAATAAACAAAGAAAGATAGATAAAAATGAGTGGGGAAAAAAAAAAAAAAAAAAAAAAAAAAGAGGGGGGGGAATGGGGAAAGGACAGTATTAAAGATATGGGAGCCAAATGTTAGAAAAATATGGAACTGCACTAAGATCGTTAACTAAGTTAGAACTGTTCCTCAAAATATGAAAGGATTCCCAAAAGTCAAGATCTGATGAATTGGGGCATTTTTGGATAATCTGAAAAGAGGTAAAATCAAAAGAGTGATTCGAATCCCAACAATGTTGAGCAATACTAGACTTATTTAATTGTTGTTTTTTCACATAATTTTGATGCTCTTTCAAGCGAATTTTTAAAGCACGCCGAGTCTGTCCAATATAGGCAAGTTTACAACTACAATTAATTCTATAAATTCCACAACAATTAAGAGGGTGAATAGGATCTTTAAGAGAAGAGAATGAAAGTTTATTAATAGGAGAGAACACACCTGGAATTGGAAACGTTTTAGAATCTTAGCAACCTGATAGCTTACAGATGGAAAGAATGGCAAAACAACCAAATTCTTTCTGATGAAGGTTCGGTTAAGAACATTAGTTTGGGATTTATTTGAAAGTTTTTTTATAAATGGAATCAATCAAAGTTGGCGGATAGTCTCTATCAATTGCCACAGCTTTAAGATAATTAAGTTCCACTTTAAGAAGTTCCGACGAAGAACAAATATTAATTGCGCGATAAACAAAAGAATTAAAAGCAGAATATTTTTGATTTGGAGGATGAGACGATAGTCTATGAGGAGGTAAAGAGACAGCAAAAGGTTTGCGATAAACAGTAGTTTCAAAACCAATTTCTGTACGAGAAACAAGTACATCAAGAAATGAAATGCAATTATTCCGTTCTTTCTCACAAGAAAACTGAATATGAGGATCAATGGAGTTTAAAATAGATAAAACCTCATCACTCTCAAACTGATTCTGGTTCATTAGAACAAAACAATCATCAACATACCGAACATAAAATTGGAACTGCAGTTTTTGGAACAGCTTAACCTCAAAATAATGCATGTAAATATCACTAAGAATGGGGCTAAGTGGGTTACCCATAGCCAGACCATCTAACATAATATAAAAATTCCCATTAAAAACAAAAGAACATTGTTTAAGACAAGTACGGGTAAGGAAAATTAAATCCTCAATTTCCGTATTGGTGAAATGAAATTCAGAAAGTCTTCTACGAAGGCATAACAATGAACCCTCGACGGGAACGTTCGTAAATAAAGAGTTAACATCAAAAGAAGCCATAAAAGAATTATTTGGAACGAAACTATGAATTTTTTTAACAAACTCAACAGAATTTTTAATGGTAAATAAATTGTGGACTCCTAAGGGGAGAAAACACAGAGACTAAATATTTTGCAAGTTTGTACGAAGCCGTACCAATATTGGAAACAATCGGCCTGAAAGGAATACCAGCTTTATGCACCTTAGGTAAAGCATAAAATCTAGCACAATTAGCAATAGATGGAACAACAGAGCGTTTAACATTTGAAGGAATAGACTGAACAGACTTAACAGCAGATGCAATAGTTTTTAACTCTTTATCACTAGGATCTTTAGAAATTTCAGCATATGTCCCAGAAGAAATCAAATCATTAGTTTTATCAACATAAGATGATTTGTCAAGAACAACAATTTGGCCACCCTTGTCAGCTTTGGTAACAACCAGATCAGAATTCGAAACTAAGTCTTTAACAGAACGGCTAACAGTATTAGCAAATACCGGTTTAGAAATTTTCGAGTTAAAGTCAATATTAGAAGCTATAAGATGCCGAATCGAATCTTTTTGAGAGGAAGTTAAGGCACTAAATTTAAAAGCTTTCTCAACAGGAGCAATAAGCTTTGAAAAAGAAGGATTAACACTCACAAGCAAAATTATCATTACATTTTAGAGCCTCAATTTGAGAATTACTTAATGGAACGCTAGAAAGATTAACAACAACCTTCTTATTAACAACAGGTAAATTATCAAGAGGAACGACATGAGAAGATTTACAAAGCATAGCTAATTTCTTTTTCAAAACAATTTGATGTTTATCAGAGGAACGAAGGGTTCTAGACCAAGAATTTCTGTCAATAATGTTAAAGTTCGGAATGGAATTAGAAACCGCAAGATGTAAATCATAAAGTTCACGTTCAATAAACGATAAATGTTTCCTAGTTTCCTGGATCGAAGCTCTGAGTAAAGCCAATTTCGACCGAAAGATTACTTTGTCAATTTTTACAGAACGTGGTAAATTACATTTCAAAGAAATAAACTTCGGAATAATTTTCTTGCGCCTACACTCTTGAAGAAATTTTAAATGGTTCAAAAAACGAAATTTCTTAATCCGAAGATTGACAAACCTATTGATTTGAGACATAATCAAAAGCAAAACCAAAACAAATGAAAATAAACAAAATCAAACAATAACAGAATGAATAAGAAACAAGAAGTAAAAAATCACGATCAAAATACAACAATAGACAAAAATTCCGAAAACAAAAACAAAAACACAAATTGCATAAAAGGCGGAAAATGTAAACGTAAGGCCCGTTTAAGCCACAAATAAGATAAATAAATACCTTTGTGCTGAATAGTAAAGTCAGACCAAACAACGTAAGTAGAAGCACAAATTTATAAATTACAGCAGACACGTGTTTCGGCGTTACAGGGAACGCCTTTTTCAATGCAAAAATAATGAGCTTATGGATGAAAAGACATCCGACAAAAGCCAAGAGCAGATAAGCATGCAGCTTAAAAGATAAAAACAGCGGATTAGCCAAACACCAATGACAAAGTTATAAACCTTTCAGGAACCAATAGGAATGCAAGCAAAGGTCAGGAGCTTTCGCTTAGGTACGAACCCAGAAAGAAAGAATTCAATTGGACAAGGATTAAGCCGAAGCTTAAACAAAAAGAAAAGAAATTGTCAGTAACCGTAAACCGCAAGAAAGGAAAAGCAGAATGGAAAACCATGAAAAAAGATAAACAGAAACAAAAAATATTCGAAAAAAGGAAAAATAAAGATCTTTATTTTTCCTTTTTTCGAATATTTTTTGTTTCTGTTTATCTTTTTTCATGGTTTTCCATTCTGCTTTTCCTTTCTTGCGGTTTACGGTTACTGACAATTTCTTTTCTTTTTGTTTAAGCTTCGGCTTAATCCTTGTCCAATTGAATTCTTTCTTTCTGGGTTCGTACCTAAGCGAAAGCTCCTGACCTTTGCTTGCATTCCTATTGGTTCCTGAAAGGTTTATAACTTTGTCATTGGTGTTTGGCTAATCCGCTGTTTTTATCTTTTAAGCTGCATGCTTATCTGCTCTTGGCTTTTGTCGGATGTCTTTTCATCCATAAGCTCATTATTTTTGCATTGAAAAAGGCGTTCCCTGTAACGCCGAAACACGTGTCTGCTGTAATTTATAAATTTGTGCTTCTACTTACGTTGTTTGGTCTGACTTTACTATTCAGCACAAAGGTATTTATTTATCTTATTTGTGGCTTAAACGGGCCTTACGTTTACATTTTCCGCCTTTTATGCAATTTGTGTTTTTGTTTTTGTTTTCGGAATTTTTGTCTATTGTTGTATTTTGATCGTGATTTTTTACTTCTTGTTTCTTATTCATTCTGTTATTGTTTGATTTTGTTTATTTTCATTTGTTTTGGTTTTGCTTTTGATTATGTCTCAAATCAATAGGTTTGTCAATCTTCGGATTAAGAAATTTCGTTTTTTGAACCATTTACAATTTCTTCAAGAGTGTAGGCGCAAGAAAATTATTCCGAAGTTTATTTCTTTGAAATGTAATTTACCACGTTCTGTAAAAATTGACAAAGTAATCTTTCGGTCGAAATTGGCTTTACTCAGAGCTTCGATCCAGGAAACTAGGAAACATTTATCGTTTATTGAACGTGAACTTTATGATTTACATCTTGCGGTTTCTAATTCCATTCCGAACTTTAACATTATTGACAGAAATTCTTGGTCTAGAACCCTTCGTTCCTCTGATAAACATCAAATTGTTTTGAAAAAGAAATTAGCTATGCTTTGTAAATCTTCTCATGTCGTTCCTCTTGATAATTTACCTGTTGTTAATAAGAAGGTTGTTGTTAATCTTTCTAGCGTTCCATTAAGTAATTCTCAAATTGAGGCTCTAAAATGTAATGATAATTTTGCTGTGAGTGTTAATCCTTCTTTTTCAAAGCTTATTGCTCCTGTTGAGAAAGCTTTTAAATTTAGTGCCTTAACTTCCTCTCAAAAAGATTCGATTCGGCATCTTATAGCTTCTAATATTGACTTTAACTCGAAAATTTCTAAACCGGTATTTGCTAATACTGTTAGCCGTTCTGTTAAAGACTTAGTTTCGAATTCTGATCTGGTTGTTACCAAAGCTGACAAGGGTGGCCAAATTGTTGTTCTTGACAAATCATCTTATGTTGATAAAACTAATGATTTGATTTCTTCTGGGACATATGCTGAAATTTCTAAAGATCCTAGTGATAAAGAGTTAAAAACTATTGCATCTGCTGTTAAGTCTGTTCAGTCTATTCCTTCAAATGTTAAACGCTCTGTTGTTCCATCTATTGCTAATTGTGCTAGATTTTATGCTTTACCTAAGGTGCATAAAGCTGGTATTCCTTTCAGGCCGATTGTTTCCAATATTGGTACGGCTTCGTACAAACTTGCAAAATATTTAGTCTCTGTGTTTTCTCCCCTTAGGAGTCACAATTTATTTACCATTAAAAATTCTGTTGAGTTTGTTAAAAAAATTCATAGTTTCGTTCCAAATAATTCTTTTATGGCTTCTTTTGATGTTAACTCTTTATTTACGAACGTTCCCGTCGAGGGTTCATTGTTATGCCTTCGTAGAAGACTTTCTGAATTTCATTTCACCAATACGGAAATTGAGGATTTAATTTTCCTTACCCGTACTTGTCTTAAACAATGTTCTTTTGTTTTTAATGGGAATTTTTATATTATGTTAGATGGTCTGGCTATGGGTAACCCACTTAGCCCCATTCTTAGTGATATTTACATGCATTATTTTGAGGTTAAGCTGTTCCAAAAACTGCAGTTCCAATTTTATGTTCGGTATGTTGATGATTGTTTTGTTCTAATGAACCAGAATCAGTTTGAGAGTGATGAGGTTTTATCTATTTTAAACTCCATTGATCCTCATATTCAGTTTTCTTGTGAGAAAGAACGGAATAATTGCATTTCATTTCTTGATGTACTTGTTTCTCGTACAGAAATTGGTTTTGAAACTACTGTTTATCGCAAACCTTTTGCTGTCTCTTTACCTCCTCATAGACTATCGTCTCATCCTCCAAATCAAAAATATTCTGCTTTTAATTCTTTTGTTTATCGCGCAATTAATATTTGTTCTTCGTCGGAACTTCTTAAAGTGGAACTTAATTATCTTAAAGCTGTGGCAATTGATAGAGACTATCCGCCAACTTTGATTGATTCCATTTATAAAAAACTTTCAAATAAATCCCAAACTAATGTTCTTAACCGAACCTTCATCAGAAAGAATTTGGTTGTTTTGCCATTCTTTCCATCTGTAAGCTATCAGGTTGCTAAGATTCTAAAACGTTTCCAATTCCAGGTGGTGTTCTCTCCTATTAATAAACTTTCATTCTCTTCTCTTAAAGATCCTATTCACCCTCTTAATTGTTGTGGAATTTATAGAATTAATTGTAGTTGTAAACTTGCCTATATTGGACAGACTCGGCGTGCTTTAAAAATTCGCTTGAAAGAGCATCAAAATTATGTGAAAAAACAACAATTAAATAAGTCTAGTATTGCTCAACATTGTTGGGATTCGAATCACTCTTTTGATTTTACCTCTTTTCAGATTATCCAAAAATGCCCCAATTCATCAGATCTTGACTTTTGGGAATCCTTTCATATTTTGAGGAACAGTTCTAACTTAGTTAACGATCTTAGTGCAGTTCCATATTTTTCTAACATTTGGCTCCCATATCTTTAATACTGTCCTTTCCCCATTCCCCCCCCCTCTTTTTTTTTTTTTTTTTTTTTTCCCCACTCATTTTTATCTATCTTTCTTTGTTTATTTTCGCCTTTTTGTCTTGATTGACACCCCCCCCCCCCAATTTTCTTCTATTTATCTTTATTTTTCCTTTTTTCGAATATTTTTTGTTTCTGTTTATCTTTTTTCATGGTTTTCCATTCTGCTTTTCCTTTCTTGCGGTTTACGGTTACTGACAATTTCTTTTCTTTTTGTTTAAGCTTCGGCTTAATCCTTGTCCAATTGAATTCTTTCTTTCTGGGTTCGTACCTAAGCGAAAGCTCCTGACCTTTGCTTGCATTCCTATTGGTTCCTGAAAGGTTTATAACTTTGTCATTGGTGTTTGGCTAATCCGCTGTTTTTATCTTTTAAGCTGCATGCTTATCTGCTCTTGGCTTTTGTCGGATGTCTTTTCATCCATAAGCTCATTATTTTTGCATTGAAAAAGGCGTTCCCTGTAACGCCGAAACACGTGTCTGCTGTAATTTATAAATTTGTGCTTCTACTTACGTTGTTTGGTCTGACTTTACTGCATCAATAGTAGTTTTATGTTGTGTTCAGATTGCAATCATTGAACATCGTGAAATTAATTTCTCTGTTTAAAAATTCAGTGGTAAATATTTATCATCTGCAAAAATGATGTTGAAATCCTCACTCAAAATCATTGGCAAATCATCAAAACTTTTTCTTATATTATTGAAGTAATACAGAAGCGTCTTTAGAAGAAAAAAAATATTCAAAATTCTTTTATTGCTTTTACAGAGTTAGGCGGTGAAATCTAAACAGCAACCATTACATTAGCTGTCCATTTTTAGAGTGGCAATGGCAAGCACATAACTCACCGATGTCTGAAACATTTTTTTTTTCATCCCAAAAATACATAACGCGTCTAAAGAAGCTTTTACTTCAAGAATATTACATTAGCTTAAACACGTTTATTTCTGAAGAAGAAATACAACGTCCCGGGAGATGATTAAACTCACGACCGTCATATTGTTTAATCGTGAATCGGATCATAAGACTGACGCGCTGTCGACTGCGCTACCGTGGCTCGTAATCCCAACGAAAACAACGCACGTAAAACAGCAGAGAGAAGCCGCAAATGCACTGTATTCCAAATGTCGGTGAGATGACGGTGTCGCGAAAAATGGATAGTTTTTCACCCACCTCAAAGATGCTCAACACGCCTAAAGAAGTTCTCTCGTCAGAAAAAAAAAAAAAAAAAAAAAAAAGAAAAGAAAAGAAAGAAAAACACTTCTGCACGTAGTAAAAATTGCATTTTGAATTCAAGAGAATTAAAGCAGGATAAATTAAAAGTTACAAAAATACGAAATACGGCCAACAAAACTTTATGATTGAGCTAACTCGAATTTTATTCATACTGTATGTACATCTAAATGACTATCCAGAGCGAGCGCAATCGTGTTTAATGGGTTCCGTATAATAAGGGTTTAGTGTAACTCATATTTCAGGTTTAGTCTCTATTGCTTCAGTTTCAGTCTCACTTAAAAAGTAATTCACGGTATGGCATCAATATGCGACGAACTCAGCTGACATTCCTACTCACTTTACTGGCATTTTCACTTGTTAAGTTAGTGCTCTCTTATGAGTTGAGTGCTGCGTCTTGCTGAAAGAATAATAAGAAGTAAATTTATTTCCTTTAAAAACAAGCACACAAGGCCTACGTTATGTTATACAAACGTCGTTTGGACAACAATAAAATTGGCTTGGCGAAAGAAAAACGCTAGAAAATGTGGAAATTGTCTACATCGTATACATATATTAATACATAAATAAAAAAAGATCACCAAAAATAAAAACTATTTATGCATGCGAAACAATTCCCAAGAATAAAAAAGAATTTAATTCAAATATGTGATATTCAAATGAGAGAATTTAATTCAAACAAATAATGAAAATGACCCCTCCCCCTCGAAGAAGAAATATTTTCATGAAAATACACTCCAGTCGAACAATGATCCGTCAGCGCCATACGCACCAGGTGTCTGTCATCACAAGCTGACGTCACATTTCTGGGTCCACTCCCGGATTTCCGAGCTGTCCGACCCTCGTCCGTCCACTGCTTCCAAAAACGCATGATTGTGCTGCTGTTACGCTGCACACGAGCGGCTACTGCACGATAAGACAATCCATCTTCACGAAGATCGACGAATCTGCCCCGTTCAAACTCCAAAATTTGTTCAAATTTCGCTTTCTTTCGTCGAAGAGACATAGTAAAGATTCAGTTAACGTGTACTCTAGCATAAAACCACCGATAATCATACACGTCTCGCTACAGCCGTCTATTTATGTTCGGTTCGATCCGCCGTTCAAAGGGCGCTGCTCAGCATACGCATGCGCTACCGGTCTGCAATTCTAATCATTTGCATATCATGCCTTACTTTACATTTCCTGCAATTTTCACAAACAGGAGTGTATATTAGGGTGGTCCTTATTTATATGGGAAAATTTTTTTTTCGGAATTCAACAAGTGACGCCCCCTAGTTTTGTGACACTATAATAAAAAGTAACGTGTGCAAAATTTGAACTCGATCGGTCAATAATAACACGTGCCCCTAGGCCGTTGAATTTTAACACTTTTGATAATTTTCTCACAAATCTTCGAGTTTTTACTTCAGACCCAGTACATCGTTTTTCCTAGGTTTTCAAAATATTTTTACAGTGAGGTAGCTCTAAAATTAATCTTTTTAATTACTTTATCTAAAGATTTTACGTTGAATAAGAATGAAATAATGCTTTAGAAATTTTCTTTAATCGTACGCTTTTCTCAATGTATCTCGATAGTGTGTATTTTTTTCCGATAGTCTTGGACCGTCTGTAAAATAAAATGCTTTGTGACTCATATTTGATAAATTAGTTGTGAAATTCTTCGATTAGTTGTGTTCCTCTTTCAGTTGTATCATTCACAATTTTCAGTATTTTAACGACCGCTTTTCCCTTTAAATAGCTTCCTTCATTTTGCCGTGAATCAGAATCAAATAGGAAAAAGTCTTTTAGTATTTGTAAATTATCAAACAGTTTTATTGACTCGTAATTGATTCTATAAAGAGGAAGATCTTTACTAAGAAAGTATTCCAAATCACTACTGTTATCTGAAATTTGTTAAACAGTCATCAGACACGCCTTTCTTATTACAAGCATTTTTTGGACTAGTCTTTTCCTACCTTCAAAGTTAATTCCGTCATCCAATACGGACAAAGCTACTAGTTTATCCCCTAAATACCATAAGTGATTTATGAATTTTCCAATCATTGCTTCTGCTGCATGTTTGTCGTCATTGTGTACGCTGCTAGTGTTCCAGACATATTATAGTATTCAAAGGAGCCTCGATTGAGTTGCTGCGAAAAACCATATCTTCATACAGCATTTAATTGTAAAACAGCTTTGTAAAACAGCATTGAAGGGCTTTATTTTCATGTAAGGTCAATTTAAATTGTTTCCTAAACATAAAAATTTTCAAACAAAAATTCCTTTTGTTGCTCATGTGGCTCAGGGATAAGCTCCAGGTTGGCGAAAACATATTCCTGTAGTAGGAAATTTACCAGGAAATATTATTACAAGTTATAAGAATTCTCTGTAATCTGTCTTGGTCATTTGGATTTAAATTTACTGCTTCTACATAGACTGTAAATAAATGAACAACATCTTTATCCCTAAGATGGCATTTGTCTAACAGTGATGAAAGGCGAGCAGATATCAGTAGTTGCCAAGCTTTTTTGCATTGTGGTAGACCAGCTGTAGAAAACAAAAGTTCAACAGGTTAGGATAGATACCCATTTCGGTTTCTGAATCTTGTGAATCGCAAGAATTTGATGAGATAATAAAGGACAATGTACTGAAATAGAAGAAAATTAATTTAAAGTATAGATTTCTACATTGTTCCGATCTGAATATTTTTTTTTAAATTTATATTTTAGCTATGAAAACTACAGTATATTTTTATGTTAGGAGTAATCGAGGATTTTTCGAAATTTATATTTTAAAAATTAAAAATTGCATAAGCATTTAGGTATGTTAATAACTAAAGAACAGCGAATTAAAATATAATTGCAATTACTTATATTTATAGCATTGAAACCTTGCGACTCTATCTGCCCCACCTATTACATACACAGGGAATTTTGTAAATCAACACCCCCAAAGCCTGGAGATAGGAAGAAACCTTCCCCTGCCTCTTGGTTGGAACAAGTGCAGAAGAGCGATACGCTTGACCCAAGGCCATTGGTGTACATTTATTCTCTGTAACATGTTAAATTTTACAGAATGAAAGTGAGAAAATGGTCAGTCTGGAAGTAGCAGCACCTATTGGGGTTCAAACTTACTTTAAATATAAAACGTTAGAATATTTTTACATAAAAATGAGAAAATCCGCAATTTTTTCTTCGAAACTCAAAAAAGGGGGCCCTATTGGCACGTGTTAATATTCATGGAGTGACTTAAAATTTTGCAAGGATGATTTATTTGTACAATGGAACAAATTGAGGGGGCGTCGTGTAAAATATCTGCAACTTCAAAAATAAGGACCACCCTAGTGTGTGTATATATATATATATATATATATATATATATATATATATATATATATATATATATATATATATATATATATATATATATATATATATATATATATATATATATATATATATATATATATATATATATATATATATATATATATATATATAAGCATCATATTTAATAGTGGTCGACTACAAATGACAAATTAATTAAAGAGACAAGAAACAGCATGTTCCACTACTGATTGAAGTGTTTCCGGGGTCACGTTTAGAATGTGTTGCGCGATGCATGCCTTCAGCTCAGCAAAGTTTGCAATCGGAGCACTGAACACAACAGCTTTCAGAAAGCCCCGTGCCCAGAAGTCACACGGGTTAAGATCAGGTGATCGGGACGGCCAGGTCTTTCATTGACACAGTCATAGTGAACGTCTCAGATGCGAAATGAGGAAAAAAAACGTGCATTTGGCGTTTTTATAACAACTTCAATGAGTCGGGCGCATGACAAGTGTTTTGATTTACATATTCTGACACTTGCAGCGCCATCTATTGCTAAAATTTCCAACTATTTATTTTTCTTGTGTCATACGTTTCCCCCTTCTTCGATAATATTCTGTTGAAATTTGAGGTCATTCTGACCAGTGGTTTTATTTTTACAGCGTTTTGAAAGTGGAACTTTATATATAATCACCCTATATATATATATATATATATATATATATATATATATATATATATATATATATGTAACATTTTTAAACAAAAATGTATAATCAGTTCAACATCAGGTTAGGTTACCTTAGCACATCAGTTTATTTCAATTAAAATGAAGACGTTCTGTTTTCGGTTTAGAGATACTCCGATTAGCAAAACAGCAACAAAACACATATTTAAAATGTTACTTTAACTGCTGACCAGCTATACTTCGAATCCCAAGACACCTATAAAGACGACATTTCGATGTCTGAGAATTTCTGCAGCGCAGGGCTTCGTACAAAAAAGAAACAATATTGACCAAATAAGTATCATGTCGTGAGAGCGGCATATTTCCGCCTCATAATGAGCAAGGAAATCACATATCACACGTTGAGGAAATAACGCCTCTAAGAATACTTTTTTTCCTTTTAGAGAAAAAATAGCGCGGGTGATTTTAGGTACTAGAATTCCCCTTTTTTTTTCATTATTTTTGCCCGGTTTGTATGCTCATGTTTTATTGATTGGAACGGAAAGGTGCAAGGGCGTAAGAGGGAGTTTGTTACTTTTTTTGCTCTTATATTTAGCGGAAGAAACAATTAAGGGTCTCCTATTTGCCTCATGTTTATTGGTTCTGTCAAACTGGAAGGTAATATATTAGCCATTTGTCATGCAAGAGAGAAAAGGATGGAAATTTCGAATAGTTTCTGTTATGAGTAGCGTATAAAAATTCATTCCTCAAAAATGGGTAATGTACTTGATATTTTTGAGTATATATATATATATATATATATATATATATATATATATATATATATATATATATATATATATATATATATATATATACCGGGTGGTTATAAAATAAGTTTTTTTTTTTTTTTTTGAAGCTGTCTTTGAACGTCGTTAGCTAGTTTGAGATTTTTTCTGATTTTCGGAAACGCCATCTACATCCAACACTAGTAATTTCGAAACATACATTCTATGGAAGAAATTTCAATCAGAGTTTATTTACAGCTCGTACGATTTGGAGAAAAATTTTAAGTTACACACTATTGGTTGCATGCATAAATGGGTTGTTAAATTAATATGGACACTCAGAAAATTCTATCATTTGCCATTTTACGTAGAGGAAAAGGGGGCACGTGTGAACAATTTTGCTCATTTCCTTATTTTTCAAAAAATATTATCGATTTCTCAACACAAAAGTGTTCCCTTGATTGAATACACTTTTCTTTATGTCATGGACCTTTTTCTGGGGGGGGGGATTTTAAATATTTCTTTACTTTCTGGTATTTTAAAAAAACGTCTGCAGTTGTTCGCATGTGCCCCTAGAAAATTTCGAATAGTTTCTGTTACAAGTATTGATGAAGACAAATTGTCGCAAATCCGTAACACGCATTTTTTAAGTATATGTAAGTCAAAAACACCACTGATGCTCATCACGTACAAAAATTTTTCCCGAATACATAACTGCGCACTGTCAAATTCTGAAGTCTCGTAGCCTGTTCTGGTCACTCAATAGACTAGACAAAAATTTATATGACTACATTATACAAATAATTTTTTATATGTAAGAGTTACTCTCTATATATGTTGTTTTTAAGCTTCATACATTATTTGATAATGTATTATAAAATGATTTTAAACTTCAGTTTTTAATTCAATAAAAATATTTTGTGTTTTTTTATTTCCTGTAAGTTCTATATAACACTAAATTAGGAATCAATTATTTAGTAACAAAAAATATAAAAATAAAAATATTCAATATTTATTTATTTATGTTTACTAATATTAATAACAGTTGACAATAAATTTACAAACTGGCTATAGGAAAATAATAATTATAAATATTTACACATTTTTTAACGCAATATCTTACACTAATACGGGAAGGTTGCCGTCAATGAACCGGTTCCATGACTACACCACAAAGATATTTCCCGTACCAGAGTTTGTGCGGATGTATAATCAGTTTTAATACCTTCTTTTGTCTGAAAACAATTTACTGCACAGTCGTCAAGTAGCTAAAACTATTTCATCATATTGTTAATCTGTCAGAAAAGATTTCTACCATTGTCTTACTAATTATTGAGATTTTCATTTATTTATTACATGCTTTGAATATCACTGATCACTTAAATGTGAACATTGACTTAAAAGAGTGCCTTATTTCAAGTGTAATCTCCCAAACTTCATGTTTCATCAAAATTCGTCATAGCAATAACACCTATAAGAATATTCAAAGCGACACAGGTGCTATCATTGGACCGCTGTTTTCACGAATGCACTACCTGACAAAGTAGTTCATTCAGGGAAAATCTCAAATATTGTTGTAACTTCAGCTCATTTACCTTAATTGTTTTAAAATAAATATGATAATGAAAAAAAAATAATCTCAGTAATTCGAGAAAACTCGTATACTTTATTATAATTTCAAGTCAAATTTTCTTATAAAATTGATTAAAAATTTAAAACATAATAATACAGCTTCAAATATTTTTGCTGTTTCATAAAAATGTAAAAATTAGTAAAATATGGCCAGTGGACAAGTGAGTGCTTGTAAAGTGCTACAGTAGCTTACAAAAATGGTGGCATAAACCGTAATGAAGTCTGCCTACAATATAGAATTCTGAAAGCAACTTTAAACAGTCGAATGGAAAATAAAAATCGGTTTGTTGTTACCTTAGTCACTTATTAGAAATTTAGAAGATAGCCCTCCGAAATAGGAATGTGATTAGTGAATCATATTTTGACACTAGACAAGACGTTTTTGGAATTACTTCCGATAAATGGGGAGCATTGACCTCTCAAGAGGCTGAGAAAAATAACATGTCTCACTGATTTAATTCAGACAAAAAGTTTGCTAGTACTACATTCTCTGGTAGTTTGATACTTCTGGTTTCAGTAATAAAATGGTCAATAAGTTTTCTGACATTTTAGAGAGCAAGTACACTCTGCGTCGAAAGATAATTTTCAAAATCGATTTAACAAAACTTGTCAAAAGTTCAAAAGAGATTGAAAAGATATTAGTTAAGAATAGTGTTGCAATGGTTGTGAAAATATCAAGTTGTGAACTAGGTGTGATGACAACAGCTGTGTGTTGTGTGAGTGGTGGGATTTTTTTATGTTCCTTTTATCTGAAAATACAACATTTTAGAAAATAAATCTATTTTTCTATAACTTACTGTTATTTTTAGTGTTTATTGATCACTTTTCATAAATACTGGTCAGTTACGCATTGATATTTTAATTTGAGAATGTGGTGCATCGATGGAAACACGATGGTCCATCCATAGCAACCGGTAGCCATGAATGGACCAATGCTAAAATATTTATTTTTAATTGTCATTCTTTATTGTGTATGTTTATCATGAAAGTGAAAATTATTATTAAAAGAGAAATATACCGAGAAATTTTTCCTATAATTAACGTGAAATTTAATTTGGGTTTCCTTTCTAAAAAAATCGATAACTGTTATGTGGTTCATTGACGGCAACCTTCCCCTAATATTATTAAGGAGAGCGGCTGTGGGAACTGTTCACATGTGCTCCTAGATGTTGCGTTCACAAGTGCCCCATCGTCTTTTTTAGAGCAAATTCGCAAAAAAAAAGGATTTTTAGTTTAATAAAAAAAATTTAACACTGTCATAAATTTACTTGAATGTTCATACAATGGTTCGTAATAGTTAGATTTATATTAGGAGTTAAATTTTAAAACGTTATCACGTGCAGAAGACATTGATAAAATGTTTTTCGTACCTGCGAAAATAAAAAAGTTGCTACCACAGAAACATAAAATGGCTCATTGCTCTAAATGTTTGTCCAAGAGGTACAACTGGTACTGTCCTTAGTTGAGATTGTTTGCACATTTTTTACTTGAAGCGATCTTGGTAAAACATATGTTCGCATCTGCCCTGTGTTCAATGAACCCCCTTTTCCCTTACATTGTACGTGATTACTAGTGGTTCAAATGGTGAAATCTTTATTTCAGTACGCTTACTGATTTTATTTTACGTATATAGTTATTTATTCTAAATTTAGAGAGGGTATTTTTTGAAACATTACTAATTTTGATTTCAGTTCTAAAATTCGTAAAATTTTCAAATTACTTAACTCGAAATTCCAAACGTACTATTCACTTGGATCAAAATCCTATCCTCACAAGAGGTTCCCACACCTACAGCTATCTAATAAGAGACTTACCTTGCAAAATAATCTTTTTTTTTTTTTTCACGAACTCAACATTTATGGGTCAGACTACATATCTTTTCTTTACAGAAAAAAAGAAAGAAATATAAACGACTCCATTGTTTAAAAATTCCATCTCAAATGAAGACAGAAAATATATTAAGTATTTTAAAATCAATTGTTAACAAAATTTTTCTTAATTTGAATATAAATTTCGCAATTTCTACAAAACGGAAAGTGATTTGTGAAAGGAAAAGCATAACAGTATCATGTTCTGACAACAAAATTGAAACTTTTTTTTTTTACAAAACCGAAGGGCAATTCCAAGTCAAATCAATACAAAAAAAAAAAAAGAAAAAAAAAGAGTTTTTGACGATTTCTGATTTTAACAAAAATTGGTGTGAGGGACTGATATGAAAAGATAATCCTGCAATTTTTTAGAATTCTTGTTAAAAATGTTTACGAAATACAGGGCCGTTAAAAACCTAAAAAAAGGACAAAAAAAAAAAAAAAAACACCGAAAAGTTGTGACACACAAATGCTGCATCTTCTCTCCTAAATATAGTAGAATAAAAATTCAAAAACCATTGTAAAGCTAAAGAATAAAGCTTTCTCTTAATGTAAAATGTGACTTTCGTACGAGAGGTTTAAGCTTCAAGGTCATTCACCGTGACTTTTGACCTTGAATATCTCAAACCATGCCCCCTTAGAATTTCTTCAAAAAAGTATTTTTTATAGCTCTGACATTATTCTTCCACAACACCAAAACTTAAAGCTAGCATTGCAATGGCAAGGTACTGAAAAAAAAAATCAGGAACGTTCAAATATTTTACATGGTGGAATTCCTTATGTCAGATCAGTCACCTTCTTGACCTCCTCAACATTTCCAATTTTGATCAAATTTCGTGTGAAGGACACATATGGCAAAATAAGTATGGCCTATTTTCAGAATTCTACTTCAAAAATTTTACGAAATACAGGGCTGATAAAAAATTTAAAAGTACGCGATAAACGGGAAGTTGTGAGATGCAAATGAGTAGCTTATATTCTAATTATAGTAGAATAAAAATTCAAAAAACCATTGCAAAGATAAAAAATAGAACTTACTATTGATATAAAACAAATATATCTTTGGTTCGTATTATGCCTTTTCATTTTCTCATTACCCAAATAAGTTATCACAAGTAAGAATACTTATACCCAGAGACATTTTTAACGCCGTTACAAGCGTATTTCACGCATTCAAAGTCACAAATAAGCTAAAAATTTATTTAAGCTGATATTCACGCTTTGTAGTTCAAATAAACTAATCAGCATCGTCGAAAATAAGAAAATAACAGCTAATTTTAACTTAAAAATTATTATTTTTTTTAAAAGTTTTTAGAGTTTCATAATAAAAAGGTGAAACATTTTAAAGACAAAAAAGCGAAGTAATATGCATCTTTTTGTTTTTTAATTACATCTTCCATCTCCTCTTTGGAAAGTAAATTTATGGAATGTATCACTATTAAGGTATTCAGACAGTAATACCTTTACCGTATTACAATCGACCGTCGAGTATATATCTCTCGTCGGAAACGAGTTTTAGTCTTCTCAAAAAAAAGGTCAAAGATTATTTTTAATACTTGACAAAAAAAGAAAAAAAGAGAGAGAGAGAAACTCTGAAAACATATTTGCTCATACCACAGGTTGAGCAATGCGATTGCTACTGCGAGTACCGTGATTTTATTTGTACGAAGGATACACTACCACGTTTCGATCTCAACAGGAAGGAAATTAAACTCACATTTCGTGGTGAATACGTAATAAAATAGCAGCTATCGCATTAATTTTAAATCTTCCCGTACACTAGATACTAATGCTCATTTTTCGCTCCTTTTGCATAATCCAACCATCTCCTTCCTTTCCATCTGGAGGAAGATGAAGTGCAAATCACTGATGGCAAGCTATACCTAATGACTAGAATAATAATCTTTATCCTACTCAAAGGATGGCAAGACTAGTCTGAGACGGATCCCTTGGAGCGTGACGCGTTTTTCAAAAACTTTTGCATTTAATAAGATGAGGAAAGGAGCCCCGAAAACAGAGCAAAATGGAAGTTTAATCCTATGATACGGAGATTAGACACTCACCATGCCCCCATTGATGACTTGCTGATAAATACAAGGTTTCTTATTACTGTGCTTCAACAGAATAGAGAGAATCGTGAAACACATATATCATTTCTTTAAAGATCCATGAATATTTTTTATAATACAATTTTGTTTCGCTCTTGTAAGGTTTATCTATATTCGTAATTTTTGAATATTAATGATAATAATAAAAAGAAGAATCAATAAATTAGTAAAGTAAAGCAAACCAGTAAAAATGGTATTTTAAAGTAAAACACTTTTAAAGTATTACTTTAATGTTTTTTAGGCTTTCAAAACGTGAGTACTTTTGAAATTTCTTTTAATAACAGAAAAACTTAATATTTATTAATGTATCCCCAGAGATCAAGTATTCCCAATCTCCCCTACTCATATAAAAATGAAGCATCTACACACCACACATACTTTAAAATGTATTTAAAAAAAGAAGCTGTAAAAGGTTGCGTTTTACGAGAAAATGAAGAAAACACTAGCTGTTTTGTTAGTAGTTATTAGTTTGAAACTGAACATTTTTTTTAATGTCTAGATTCGCTTTGTTTTGTTAATTGAACCTTATAGTATTTGGAGTTTAAATAAAATTATTAGTTTATTAAATATATTTTGAGCAAGAAAGAAACAGTTACAGTTCGTAACAATTAATTACACATAGGTGATTTTAAAACGGATTTCCGGGGTTTCTAAAAGTTTTTTTTTTTTTTGATGTTGCAAAAGTTTTCATTTATTCTTCCTAAAAAAAAGCCTCGAAAAATGAAGTTATACATTCCTCACGTAATACTGCATTTCTTAATATCCGACTTACTGACTTACTTAAGCCGCTATGAATATCAGACGAGAAAATGAATTCCCCATCTTCTCTACTATCTTTTTCGTGTCGTGCTCCGCCAGGAATTCTATCGACATGTTCTTTCAACTAGTGTCGCAATGTGGGAACAAATTCGTTTCCAGTATTGCATGTTGTTCTAATTTCGGTTCGAGTAGCAGTGTCCTTTAGCCCTTGGCTGCATCCGATAATCCAATTTGTTGATGTTCTTACAATCTGTCAAGGAATCGACTACAGAGGTATTTCTCGAGTGCGGAGAAGAGCTGAAAGGAGTCGAAGTTGGTATTTTTTTCCAGTAAACATTCGAGAAATAAAGAAGCTTTGAATAGCAGGTGGCATGCGAATGAGTTGCTTGAAAATTGATGACATTTAGTAGCCAAAGGAAAATATTCCTCGGAATTAACAGAAAATATTTCAATTCCACTCGAAACATATTTAGCTTCATTTATTCCAAAATGAAAAAGACTATCTAGATGATTTTTGTAATCATGTTCAGCAAAAAAGTAATGAGAACAAATCTTATCGAACTCATCTTTAAATGAGATAGTTAATAGTTAATATAGTTAATAAACAGTAAAAAAATTTGAAATAATTATATTTATCAATAAATTTATCAATGGATTTTTAAAGTTTTTCTTTTTTTTTTTTGAGTTAAAGTGTTTTGAATAGCAAATATTTACCTTTGTGTCAACGTATACTAAACTTTTTAAAAATTAAGCTCAAATTCAAAAAAAAAAAAAAAAAAAATCAGGCATATACCTTTTTCGGAGTTACTCCCCGTTCTCACCAAATTTCACCCCGTAACAACCCCACGACCTATTCCGTTCAATAGAGCTTTTTAATTCACTACGAGCAAGTGTTGCACTCAAGCTTGTCTGTGAGAAGCACGAAATGAAAAATTTATGCTGGTGCCATATTTTTATCCAATAGGCTCTTTAAAAGATTTTTTTCCCGTTTCCAATCTTCTAGTCTGAATTTTCTAGTATTACTGTACCTGCAAATCTACGACTGTGCGTTCTTCATTTTATAGGAAAACCATCTTATAACACTCCTTCTAATAGCTGATTTATGCATAATAATTAAAATGAGTTTTTACCTATGTTCCCCCGAGGAAGCATGTCATATGATAGTGTTTTAAGTTAATCTTATCAATACCAACATAAAAACGAAATAACTGAAGATTACATTTATATAATGTATCTAATAGTAGCTAAGTAGAACGGTTTAAATTTTTCAAAATATTATTTTAAAAATGCCACAAATTCGATTATTCAACCATGATAAACAAGGGGAGTGAGATCCGCACACACACATTTAGCAAATTTAAATTATTCCTTTATTTAATCCTATTTCAAGATTTTTTTTATGCATGGAGTTTCTGGTATCTTTTAAAATTGTACTTCATTTGAAAGTAACATTTTTTTTTTTTTGCAAATATAAACTGATAAAAACAATAATTTTAGTGAAAACTGCAAACGGAACGGTAGAACGTGCAACGCACCTACTCTAAAAAAAAAAATGACCTCGATAACTCGCAGTTTTTTTCTTTTCAGTGATACAATGGATACGCCAAAGGACAAATTTTAAAAATAATGAAGCCTATATTGCGCTCATAATTTAAATAGAGATTTGTTTTTGTTTTTAAAAAGGATTTGGGTTTTTAGTGCCTTGTGTTTTCTAATTTCACAGCGTCGGTGGTAAAATAAAGTTCCTTTTTCTGATGATCATCTTTGGCACTGAACCCTTTACAGCTCAACATGTTTCCCGAACGTAATAATCTCAATAAATATTTATGTTTATCGTCTTGAGATCGTAAAATCATCTTTGTTTCATGAAAAATAAACAAAGAGATGAAAAAGAAGCATAATATAATTACTATTAAAGGAATTAAAACTGTTTTCTTTTACGTTTACCGTTATCGTTGTTTTCCCTCAAAAAAATGCTTGACGCCAACTGCATTAACAGAAAGGCTATTAATGACTGTATAGGGCGCATATTATGTATACAGTTTAAATAAAATGTATACTTTTCAATGTATAAGAGCTGATGCGTACACAATTTTCCGGAAAAATTTTCCGGAAAATTTACGGTAATTGTTACTGGCATCCATGTTGCCAGTAACTATTACCGTAAAAATCAAATGTTACTGTAAAATTTTACGGTTTCCACGGTAGGCCACAGCAACCAGTTGGCGCTGGGATCGCTTATTTCTCCGGTATAAATTACCGTAAAAATCAGCGATGCGTCGGCGATGCAATTTTACAGTAACAATTACCAGAAAATCTTCCTGAATTTTTAACAGTGTATCATAGAAACACTTCAAGCTTTGTTGCTTCATGTGTATCGCTCTTTTCCTTGATTTTTCTTTCTTTTAGTTTAAGAAACATATATGCGGCTTAGAACTAGAAAAATCCTTTTGGGAGCTAACTACTCCTTTTTATATTAGAACGCATAAACCATAGCGCTGCGTAAAATGACCGCATAAATATTTTGTGTAGCTATTTAAGATAAATGTTACCATTAACATCTAGAAAAACGCACCTGAGCCTCACAAATTAGGACACTTATAACAAAAGATCACACCGAGGATCTTAGTATTTTCAATAAATTGCTTCAAACAACTTTTAAAACAAATATATTTAGAAGTAGTTTCCCAATTTACAACGCGATCCCCGTTTAAAAGCAATTCATTTATTTAAGCATTTGAATAACTAAAACAAAATGTAAAACATTATATGGAAACATATTGGTGCACATTAAGGTACCTCTTGTAGTTTTTATATTTTATCAAATGTTACTCTTTTTCTCTTACATTGTAAGATGTATTAATGTCTATTTTCCTTTAAAAAGCGTTTTTATTTTCTTCTTACTATTGTAACTTTAGAAAACTTACATTCTCCGTACGTCATTCCCCATTTTTATGCACCAAAAAATGAGAGTATTCCAAAACATTGATTTGGATGTAAAAATTGCAAATATATTAATAAAATGCGTAGAACATTACATATAAGTAAGAAATAACATCTGAATTTAACAGGAAGGTTACTCTTTTAATAATTCATGAAAAGTATGTTTTAAGTAAATGAAATAAATCTTACTTCTTTCAAAAGTCAAAATGAAACCGGAACTTCGTAAACATTATTAGGGGGAAAAGACATTTTTATCTCAGTTTTACTATTTACGCTCGAATCGACGCTCGAAGGAGCAGCTTTTAAACTTTTCTTTTGTTAGCTTTAAAATAAAATTGCTTTAGAGTTTTTCAAATCACAACCTAATTGAAAAATGTTGTGTTATTCATTTAAGAGGAGGAAGAGCATCTCAAAAAAAAAAAAAGACTTTACTTGAAGCTACAAACATTTTTAAGGCATTTCTTCAACAAGTTTTTTTTTTTTTTTTTTTTTTGCCTCGTTGTACTGGAATATGTTTAATACTGGCACAGTAGTTCTCTAACATTTACTAACTTGTATATCAATTTTTTCTCAATTTCCGTTTTTTTTTTTTTAAATCAAGATTAAAAATCATTTTTGCAATATAAACGATTTTTTTATTATTTCAAAAACAGATGAGTATATTACGTATTTTATGACATTATATTGGATGAAGCTTTTCAATGTTCAGGGTAGTTCTTAAATTTATTGTTTGATAGCTGCTAATGTGGTTTTTTACGTTTGCTCTTGTTGCACATGGCTTTATTTCGGAGTATCAATCTACACGGATCATACTACACAAAAGGAACCAACTCAGTAATTACAAAGATTGAACAGCAAACAACAAGAAATGAGGAAGAGTAACGGTTGATCACACAGAGTTCATAAGCATTCTGGAATCCCAGGATAAACTGAACATTTCATCACGTATCTGAGACGCTTAATGTAACGTGAGAATGATCGAAGAAACTCAGCAATCTGACAAATATTCTCTTTAAAATGAGACATTCTCTTTACAAACCTGACAAATATTCGAAGAGATCTATTCTACTTATATATTCTATGAAACAGTCAAGGGCTGTCTATAGCAGTGTTTCTCAACCTGTGGGGCGCGCCCCCCTAGCGGGACGAGAGCAAACTCGAGGGGGGGGGGCGCGAAAACATCCAAGAGAAAATATTATTCAAAAGAATTGATTACTGACTACAGGAAAATCAGACATACAAATAGAAGAGAAAATACATTTCAACATATTTAATAAATACCTTATTAAAGTAAACAATACGATAATAAATAGAAAATAAAGTCGAAATTAACTCAATAAAAAAATAAAAATAAATTTCGTAATTATTAGTGACTTCCTTGGGCCTGTCTTGAAAAACAAAGATTTTCGAAACAAGTCTTAATGTTCGAAATAGTCACTCTGAGTTATGTTTCTATATTTAGCCGAGATCTATAATTTGTCCTCAAAGAAGTCACAGCAGAAAATCCAGTTTCACAAAAGTAGTGTCCTGAAAATGGTAATGAAATGCGAAATGCCCTTGTTTTTAGTGCAGAAAAAGAATCTTCTACTCCTGACCAAAATGCAAGTAGTGATTTATTATTAAACTGTCTTTTGGTTTCGTCACTTGTCGTAAAGTCTATGAATTTTTCTTCCTCATCAATGGAGAGTGCTTCGGGAATCTTATGAAATTGATCTCTAACTCACTCGTAACTTGCTATCAGTTTGTCGTCAGCAAGAAAATACTTTTCAAAATTCTTTGCCAGCGAGGCTCATTGATTTTCAATGGTTACAAAAACAACTTTTACATGTTCTTCTTCAGCTTTATAAATTTTAGTACTGCTACAGTTTCATAATCAACTTCATCTAGGTTCTAGATTGCTTCCAATATATTTACAATCAGTTCTTTAATTTCCTATGTTCTCATAAAACTATGTGCTAATTAAACTCAAAACAAAGTTATGCACTTTTCGAAAATGTGCAATTTGCAAAAGTGCAAAATTAAATTTGTTTACGAAAATATCAATATTTTTATTTAATAACCTGCTTGAGCTATCCCAACTAGCTTCAATTTCAAATTTTGACTGTGCTCTTGTTTTGGCGGGGGGGGGGGGGGGGTGGAGGGGGTGAGCTTCCTTCCGTGTTCAAAGGAGGGCGCAGAGCCTAAAAGGTTGAGAACCCCTGGTATATAGGCAAAATTCGCAACTGCTTTTTAAAGAGTTTGTAGTTTGTTAAATATTGCATTCAACACATTCCCAGCTGAGCTAACAAACTTGCAAACCATTTCTTATAACAATGCTATATTTCATTAAAACATGCATCTATGACTTAAGAAACTGTAACTCGATACCTATACATGTACGTATAGGGGTACCTCGAGGGATCTGCAAAGCTTTTTCTCCAATTTGCAAATGATTCCAGCATTTAGCCTAGTGAATTAAAAATATTTTACAACAAACAACTTTTAACAAATATTTAAGCAACGTGACTTCCTTTTCATTTCCCCCGCATAAACAACGAAATAGAGCCTATTTCAGTTCAAGGCAGAGCCGTTATTTCAATTGTTTCTGCGGCGGGGGGGGGGGATAAAGGACATGAAATTCAATGAAATTTTATTAAAAACTACAAAACCACTCCCATTTATATGTAAAAACGTTAGTTTTTTTAAAGTAAGGGGGTCATTGATCCCCTTCACCCTAACCCCTTAAAGGAAGGATGTGGTTACAGGGATGATCTTATAACTCACAGGCTTAAACTTATACACAGTTAATTGTGTTAAAAAGTTAAAAACTAACCTTATTAGGCTTAAAATTCAGCGGAATTAAAAATATTTTGTAAATTTTCTCTTTTTTGATGTTTTTCTAAAAATCTCAAAAAATCAAGTTTCATGCCAGAGCAGAAGACATCAACTCGGAATCACGAAATTTCGCTCAGTAATTAGTGTTAGGAGTCTCAAATTTTCCGCACTAAGGCTAAGTGCTCTGAAAAAAATTCGATTTTTTCGGCCCACCCTCTTAATCATCATTGATCATCCATTAGAAGTATAAAATTTCAAACAGTCAAATGAACGAATCCTATATGCTACATTAAAAATTGTCCATTCAAAAACACTGGACATCGCAATAAAAGTGCAATTTTATAAAAGAAATTGTCTTTGTGATTTGTTTACGGTTTAGGGAATAACTGACTAGTGCACTTTTCAAAATTTTTGATCCCTGTCCCCTTTGTCACAAAGTTTCACACTTCACCATACCCCCTGTTCCCTTTGCCACATGTCATACTGTTTTTAATAAACGTTCTTATCAAAAAAGACTTGATGTCACATGTTCCCCATTGTATGTCCCACTTGTCATTTATTTCCTCTCCCTTGTCACGAACGTTTAATTTAATGAACCCCACCTTAAGGAGGGACTTCATCCGTAGTCAGTTCCTTGCAAATAGACATTTCTCTACTCTTTTTTTACGAATTAAAAAGAAAAATATTTCTCGCGCTGGCATTGGTGCCAAAAATTTTCACACCAATGCATAAAGTTCGCCAATTTCAATTATTGAAGTCTTCTTGAATGAAATGATACCGCAAAACTCCTTTAGTACGTAAAACTTCTGTGTAAACAATATTCTCTGTAAAAGTAGGCATGACCTTTGCCGTTAAAAATAAAATTTCTAGCACAAACATGCACGAACTCTACTGGCTGCAACGTATCCACGTCCATGCGAAAGCACTGGACGTCGTAATAATACGCCAATTTTATCAGAAGTTTCACTTTGAGATTTGTTGCTGGCAATAGCAAATGCAGGTATTATTGTGAAAAGAAGGTAATTTTATCGAAACTGAAAGTCCTCCCTCACTCCGTAAAATTATTTATTTAAATATTAAAATCGCGAAAGAGCCTAATCAAGATGATAATATTTTAAATGCCCGTAGTTACCCAAAAAGCCTCAATAATAAAAACAATGTAAGAATTTCATTTCTTTACGCTCAAGCGAGAACTGGCAACACATAATATTATCCAGAAATTTCTTCACGCTAACTAAGTCGCGTGAAAAATCATATAAAAATGAATTTTCGCTAACTTATAATTGCTTCTAGCTCCTTTTCTAGTCATCTTAGCGGGTTTCCGTTTTTGAGCCATAACAGGGGGGGGGGGGGGAAACGTTTTTAGAAGTATTTTTCACGAGCTTTCAGACCATTCTAAGCTCGAAGCACTAAAATGAATTTTTTGTGTAGAAAAAGCGATTTAGAAAATGAATTAAAACTTAATGTTTCACGCTTGCAACAATGAATTTCAACAATGGGAAAGAGATCAAATTAAAATTTGTGAGTTTCGCTAATTAAAAAACACTTATAACTTTTTTCTAATGGATTTAGGTTATTGGAACTTATGCGTCCTGACAATTTCTTCGTTAGGAGTATTTTTAAAGATATTTCCAACTATATCAAACTCGAAAAAATTGGACCATCCGTTCGCGTAGAAAGAGCCATTTAGGACGAAAATGCGTATTTAATTAATATCTCCGTTAATTAGCGTCCGATTTCAAAATTGATAACACTGAAACTCGGCAATAGCTACTAAACAAAAAAAGAATGAAGGAAATCGGTTCACAAATAGAGGAGAAACCGGTACCGAAAGAAAACGGTTTGCCTATTAATATATAAAGATATAATTATTAATAATAGTATTGTTTAAGATGTTTTTCCTATTTATTTATTTTTCCTTTTTTAGTGATTGTGTGTTGATATATCACGTCCGAACCCCTCTCTTGAAGCTCAAAATTGATTTTGGAAAGTGAAAATTAAAAGTTTTCGACTAGTATAATGACTAATAATGAATAACAGCTAATTTCCCCTGCCCCCCTTTTTTTGTTCATAACAGAATAATATCCTGAAATGCAAATGTAAACTCAAGATCTAAATCAATAAACTACGTGCATGTAATCGCAGTTATTAGGAAGATATTTAGATATGTAACTTTCAATGCTTTGACTACTTCTTAGAGGAAATTAAGAGCTTTAAATACTACTTAAGAAAATATTTAACGGTTAACAAATTTTTAGTTTTTGAATTTGAATTTTAAATTCTTTCGACCTTCAACTTTAGGAGCCTTTCTTACAGCATATATTCGTAAAAATGGTATAGAATGAGAAATTGACTTAAAATAAAAAAATGAATAAATACAATTTTAAAAAACGAAAGAAAGAATGATGGAATAGATACTTCTTAGTAATATTCCATATTCAAATGAGCTAATTTATTAATCTAACCCACTCTTCAATTTTTTTTTCGATTAATCCTCAAATGGTGTGTGTGTGTGTGTGTGTACGCGTTTTGTTTATTAATATTTCAAAATGTAGCGAAGTAGTAAAGTTGAAAATAGTTTGTGGTTCCCAAATGTAAAAAAGTATTTGTAGTACCGTAAACGCGGGCAACTTTGGCCCTGAGGTCCTTTTTTGGCAGAAATGGAGCAAAAGATACAACGTCCTCTGTCAACTTTCAGGGTGATTTTTTTTCAACATATTTTGACAGATTCCACAGGAGAGCATCCCCAAGCATTCAATTATGTATACCAAACTCAATTATGTATACTATAGCTCTGCTCAAGAAGCAATACTAGTGATTCTTCGTTTCTTGTGCTAACATGTGCCTTCATAGCCTCTCAAGACACTTCGAAATACTTATACTGCGCTCATTCGTCCCGTTTTGGAATATGGGTTGCAGGTATATCGGGCTGCCGCTGTCAGTAACCTTGAAAAACTGGAAAGGGTTCAGCTCTCTGCTGCAAGAATCATCACTGGCCTCCGAAATAGTTGCCCTAAGGATATTGTTCTGTATGAGGCTGACCTGCAACCTCTAGGACTCCGAAGCAGATATCTCCCGGCTAAATACTTTGCTAAGCTTATTAGTTATGGTGACCAGAACAGGACTTCCAGTTATGTACGAAACTGGAAGAATAATCAACGCCTTAAGAGACAGAGTCCACTTGGCTTTGCTGAAAGCGAGGGTTTCCTTTTTAATGAAGTTGAATATGTTTCACTGACTTGTGGTCTGGATGCTGCCCCATCATTACATGAACGAGTTTTCTTCAAACCTCACTTGTGCTCGTACACCAACAAGAGCTCCCAACACCCGGAGTATCTTAGACAACTTGCTTTGGAGGTTATTCACCAAATCCCATGTGATGCATTGCAAATATATACTGACGGTAGCATGGGTGACGGCGCTATCTCCGGTAGCGGTGTTTATATCAGAGAAGGAAACGGCATTAAGATTTGTATTAAAAACCCCGATTTTTGCTCCGTCTTCCGGGCCGAACTTCTAGCTATTGAGGAGGCTCTGAATTATTGCGTCACAGAGAGTGTCAGTACTGATATTTGGATCTTGAGTGATAGCCGAAGCTCTATTCAGCATCTGTCTGAATGGTGGAAACAAGGTGACAAAACGACTCTGAACATAATCGAACATCTAAAACACTTGAGTAAACGTCTCACCATTACTTTTCAATGGATACCGTCACATGTTGATGTATTTGGAAATGAGATTGCTGATGGGCTGGCTCATCAGGGGAGCCGAGAGATCTCTCCCCATAACGGATGCCTTTCTTTTTCAGAAATTGCCACCCGTGTTAAGCAAAGCATCAGTTCCTCTTGGAGACAGCCCCTATTCATGAATGGTACAAAGCATCCCGCCCTGGCGCTGCTTTACTTCGGGCAAGTAGTAGGGAACAACAAACCGTCCTAGCCCGACTGAGAAGTGGACACACTCGAGCACAGCGACATGTGGCTGGTATTAAGGTTTTCCCCTTGTGCCCAAAATGCAATTTGACTCAGGCTGCTCCCGCCCATATTTTCTCTTGCATCGGCTGTGACCTGAATCAGCTGTATTCCGACCCTTCTGCTGTTTTGGAGGGACTTTGTTTGCACGGCTTCATGGACTTGGTATGATGTTTCTGTCTGCCAAGTGGGACAAGCAACAACAACACATGTGCCTTCATAGCCTCTCAAATTTCTCCATGTAGAAGCAGTTTTGCAGCAGCTAAGAGTTTTTTCAGTATCTAGTTATGAGCACCATTTAATACTCTGCGCTGTAGTATAGCTGTACTTTTCATTTCTGTTAAGTTTTTTTTTTTTTTTAATTTGACCATGACAACATATCTCTTAACCTAAAAATTACGACCTACTTTGGACCAGCATAAAAACTTAAAAAAAAAAAATTGCCAGAGAAATTTGAAAAGTAACTAATAGCTACAATTAAGACTCTAAACAAGAAAAACACAAGAAAAAAACCTGGCATTATCGACAACGGATGAAGAGAGAGATTGTAGACTCAATTCATCAGGAATTAAAATTTGTAGGTAGCTTGAAAAAAAGTTTACCCAGTTGCATCTACTTCTTACAAATATTGTTATATTTGTTGGAAAGTTTACGGAATTTTATTATTGTAGAATTGAATGAGCTCACGTTTTCAAAGATAGCTGTTCATGCGAAAGAAGGAGCGAATGTTGAGAGCATGGAATGCATCAAAAATTTTTGGAAGTAACCGAAAATTTAGGATCTCTTGTTTTACGAATGGTGCTATCTTAATAAAAATTTTCAATCTCCAAAACTGATGAAAATATGACTGTTCTCCGTCTGTAATTTCTGAGACAATAGCTAGGTATGCTCACACATATTTAATATATATATATATATAATAATTTTCCTTAAAACAAATATGTGTGACTCAAACTTCTTTTAAAATGTATTTTACTTTCAAATAAATAGTTTTTCGTATCAAAACACGTATTTATTTGACTCTAATTAGTTCCAGAGTGATTTTAAATAGAGAAAACCACATTGGGCCAAAGTAACCTAAACGCAAGGGTAACATCCCAGGTAGCATTAACTCATCGGATTTTGCTCGGCCGATCATCGACTCCTCCTAAACTCATCGCGTAATGCACGCTGATATCGTTGCGATCAGAATCCGAGAACGGTTTTCGATGAGCTGTTTTTTATCGGAAAACTATATCGTTACGATCAAATTTTCCGATGAAAATTTGCTGAGCTGCATTTCATCGGAAAAAGAGATCGTAACGATCGAATTTTCCGATGAAAATTTGCCGAGCTGCATTTCATCGGAAAAAGAGATCGTAACGATCAAATTTTCCGATGAAAATTTGTCGAGCTACATTTCATCGGAAAAAGAGATCGTAACGATCAAATTTTCCGATGAAAATTTTCCGAGCGAAATATCATCGAAAAACGAAATCGTAACGATCAAGTTTTCCGATGAAATTTTGCTGAGCTACATTTCATCGGAAAAAGAGATCGTAACGATCAAATTTTCCGATGAAAATTTGCCGAGTTACATTTCATCTTAAAAAAAGTAGGTCGTTTAAATTTTCCGATAAAATTTTTCCCAATCTAAAATTTTTGGAAATCTCCCAACTGTTAAAATAGAATAAGTTTTATTATTCGAATATCTGACTATTGATCAAACGTAAGGCTATACGGATCAACATTCAAGTTTGAGAATCGGAGGAAAAATGACTGAGACTTTGACTCCGAATCCGACTCCTGGATTTTGGTAGGGTTTACTCCAATTTGCTGCAAAATCAATTCAACTTTAATTCCACGATTCCAACGCCGATTACCTCACTGGAATTGCGAACAAAATGAGACTCTGGCTCTTGAATGATTTCTCTCCATCTCCAAAACAATTCCACTTCGTTCAATTTGACTCCCAAAATTACCGACTCTTCACTAGCTAGCGCCATAAGTATATTCACTGAATAAAATTCTCACTTTCCGTTCAGAAATCTGTCATGGCCTTGCCACCATGGCGCCACAAATGATTTTCCATTTAATACATTATTTTCCGCCTTGAAGCGAGCATAACTTGTCTAGTGGTTAGCATATGAATCTCGTATTCCAGAGGTCTAGGGTTCGATTCCCGGCTAGAGCGACATTAGTGTTACATTAATAATTAATTAAAGAAGTTATTAAAAAATAATATATATTAAGTAATTCCCAAATGACGTCATCCGAAAATACCCCTCCTGCAAGTTTTCTTCCCACTGTTAATTTTTTTCCCTCCTGCTTGTCCCTATATCGTAGTTGTTACTACTTCTCATCGTATTTTCATCCTAAATTCATCGCCTCGGAACGACACTGCTCGTATATTGCTCCAAATCTCATCGGTATAGGGAGCAAAATTCATCGGATTCCGATGATCGGATTCTACTATTGCCGATGAGACATATTGGAGCAATTTCCGATGAAAACTCATCGGAACCCGATCATCGGCCGATCATCGACCGATCAAAGTTTGATCAGATTTCGATGAACGGCCGATCATCGGCCGATGAGTTGATGCTACTCGGGATTGGCCCAAATAAAAAACATTAATAAGGGGGAGAAGCATTTGGAAATGAACTGAAAACTGATCACTATTCAAAAATTAAATTAAGAGATCTCAAGATGTGTAAAACAAGTTTCCCCAGCTTGGAAATATGAATAGTTATAAAAGTATTGTGAGAAACGAGTAAGAAGAGCACCAAAATCTGGGCCTAAGTACCAGCGTTTACGGTATAAACAGGGTGACAAGAAATATATAACTTGGCCACATATAATACATTAAAATTTTAATGCTAATGGAAATATTAAGACCAAACTTCAAAATAAATATGAATACATTATTCCGTCTACTATATTTACAAATTTTCAAAGTGGCTACCTTTAGCCTTAATACAGAGCTTTAAACGTGTCACAATATTTTCGGCTATGGGCCGCAGTTCATTTACTGATATTTTATCCCATTCCTTGCATAAGGATTTTTTTAGTAGGCCAAAATTTTATGGGATTTCGCCTTCAAACTTGTCTCCAAGCCCTTTTTACATTGTTGAACGGCGTCAACAACCCCAATTTAATGGTTTAAGATGGGATATGTGCTAGTGGGAAAAAATCACTTGTTTTTGTTGATCAAGGGATTAAGATTAATCAAGAAACATATTGCAAACGCATTTTGAAAGATGTTGTCT